>NW_016107362.1:8973137-9028552 GCF_001604975.1 Cebus imitator
AGGATCAGAGCACAGGGAGGTTGAAGCTATCGCAAGTTACAAGGTAGAGTTTTGGAAAGCAGGGAGCTATACAGGAAAAAAAAGATCCAGATATGTGCATATAAGTCCCTCTAGCATTTACTAAGAACTAGGCCATATATTCATGAAGTGAAGCTCCACAAAGTCAAGCAAAGAAAGACCAGGGAATAGTAGGCTGAGCAATTCCCAGCACTCATAAAGGACAAGGAGATATTCAAACTTCCACAAGTTAGAGTGTAGAGCCTTCAGTAATCACCTACATACAATATTCAGTGGACACCCCGAATGGATTATACCTTAATAATAGGAATCAGCTATTCTTAGAGTGTACACTGCGTATTTCACAACAAAAATTATAAAGAGGCCTTGTCGGTATCAGGTTGATTGACAGGTACTTAAATGCCTGTCAGAACAAAGCCAAACCAACATTCCAGAAAGGAAACACCAAAATCGATACACTCAACAGTATAAGGCATAAAATGTCCAGAAACTAATAAGAAGGGTATTAGATATGCCAAAAAGCAGAAAAATGAGGCCCATGACTTTGAAAAGTCATTCAATAAAAACAGAGCTATAAAAGAAATAAGGGACTAGTACACAAAAACATTAATATAGTTATAACTGTATTCAGATCTTCAAAGGTAAATATAAATGTAGTGATTAGGGAAATGAAATATACAAATATGGAACTTCTAGCCAGTAAAACCACAATATTGGGAATAAGAATTTTGTTGGATGAGATTAAGAGCAGTAAGTGTAGACTATCAGTCCTTTTGAATGAGGACCCACTCCAGTCTATTTTAACCTTATTTTAACTTGATTACTTCTGTAACATTTCATCTCCAAATAATGTCACATCCTGAGCGAGTGGGGGTCAGGAATTGACCCATGAATTTTGGGGGAACACAATTCAATCCATAAGAGTATGTAAAATAATATCTTTGGTTCATGGTGATATCTTTCTTAAATTAGTTACTAAATTATATCTGTTTTTTATGTCTCTGTATAATTTTTATGATTATTATTTTAATCAGTATGTGATATACTCCCAGAAAGAGGAAAACAATGTATATAACTGTTTACTGTTATGGTAAACCATAATTGACACTTTCTACTTAGAATTTATTTTTCCAGTTGATAGTTTTTCTTTGGCTAAATTCCCTACAAAGTTTATTTTAAAACTAATATGTTTATTTTATAACTATGTGTTTATGTCAAAATTAATATTTTAATATACATTGCCAAAATACTTTCTGAAAAAAGGATTTGCTCATTAATAATGTCACTGGCATTAAATAAGCCTGTAATTTTGGCCAAAACTTTATTGCCATCTTCTTTCTATATTTATAAACTAGTATCCCAAATTTCCTTTAAAATCCATTTTATTACGTATTGTAGATGACATTTTCATATGCATTTGTTCACTCTTCACTTAATACTTGACTCCTTTTACAAGTTATGAAAGTGGGAAATTTGGACACAGACACACATAAAGAGAAGATGATGCAAAAAATCATAAGGATAAGATGGCCATTTGCAAGCTGAGGAGACAGGCTTGGGACAGATCTTTATCTTACAGCCCTCAGAAGGAAGCACCCCTAATAACACACCTTGATTTTAGACCTTTATCCTCCAGAATTGTGAGACAATGCATTTCTGTTGTTTAAACCACCCAGTCTGTGGTAGTTGGAAATGGCAGTCCTAGTTAACTAATAACACAGTAGCCAGTTGGGACTACTATAACAAATTGCCATAGACTGGGTGGCTTAGGCTACAAACATTTATTTCTTACAGTGCTGGAGGCTGGAAAGTTCAACATCACAGTGCTGGAAGATCCGTTGTCTGGTGAGGTCTCCTGCCTGATTTGCAGACGGCCGCCTTCTCGTTGTATACTTACACGGAAAAGAGTGCAGAGAGGAGAAAAATGTTTACTTAGGTATCTTCTTAGAAGGGCCCTAATTCTATCACAAGGGCTCCATCCTCATAACCTAATTACCTCTCAGGCACCCACCTCCAAATATCATCCTGTAGTGGGTTATGGTTTCAACATACGCATTTTGGAGGGACACAAACATGCAGTTCGTATCATACTTAAAGAGACTGATTGTGGCTGCTGTGTTACTAGAGCTGTTCACCGACTACTCAAAACTCTCACCTCTGGCACATGGCAGGCTTGTGCTTCCTTCCCTCTTGAGGGTGGATATGGTCCTGTGCTTTTTTTTTGCAATGAACAGTGAGCAGACCTGACATATGTCACTTCAGGGAGATGCTTCATGAGCCATTGTATATTTCATGGTCTCTCCTTTTCTCTGCCATGGCAGCTGACGTTAGAGATAATGACAGCTTTGTCAGTGAAAAGAGCAATGAACAGAGCCTTAAGCTGCCCCATGACACACATGTAGTGCCAAGATGAAATAAACCTGTGCTGTTTTAAATAACTGATATTTGGGCGTCATTGGCTAACTGTAGTGAAACCTAGCCCATCTCAAGAAAAACAACTAGCAGGATTGGGCACAGGCTTTGCTCACAAGGACTTCGAAGTATAATTGGGAACTATAGAAATAATCAAATGGTTACAACTGGGTATGAAAAATGCTCTGATAAAAATACAAGAAGAATTTTATGTGTGCACAAAAGAGAGGCACTTAACCCAGACTAGGAAAATTTCCTGAAAGGAGGTGACACATTAGATTATGCTTGAAAGGCAAATAGGAGTCAGTCAGCTGAAGAAAATGAAGTCAGAGGGGCAACATGTGCTCAAAGGTGAGAATTACAAATTTATCATTATACTGCTATGTGATAGGGTATGCATGAGGGTCAAAGAAGTAGAAAGAATATTTGGGGAGGATAAGCTGATGGCACCCAGGCCTGGACATGTGTTTATCTCATGCTTTGAAGGTTGTATATTACTTTTTTTGGTACCTTCCATAGGCAATGAAAGGAAGAGACAGGAGTGAAATAATCAGTTATAGTTTTAAATTTGGAAAAAAGAAAATGTTATACCCATTCTGATTGCAGTTGTGTATAATGTAAGCATGGAGCATTGCAAAGTGGTATGTAAAAACAGTTATGTGAAGACAGTGTAAAAGATAGGTGAATAGTGTGGCCTACTTAAAATGCTACTATCGAGTTTGTTCAATTAAAAGAAAATGTAATATGATGGTCTGGCTAGCTAAGCAAAATAAACTAATTTTTTTTTCCCTGAGTCTTAAAAACCTATGGGAAATGAAAATATATGTTTACAAAATGCAGTTAAAGAATTGATGGGAAAGGACTTCTTAAGATAAGCAGCACAAATAGAGACAAAATAATTTGTGTTTGCTCTCTTGCTAGGGTGATTAACTTATACCAAAGACAGAATAAATATTTTAAAAGGTTGTATTTGCAGATTAGAAACAGAGTAGAAAATAAAAGAGAATGAAAAAGAAAGCTTTGTAGAGAGGATTCTAAAGATGCCCCCCTAAGTCTCCTGTTCTCTGGTTAATTGGACATGAATCTGGCTACTGCTGTAAAGGTACTTTCAGAGGGAATTAAGATTACTAATCAGTTGACCTTACAATAGGGTGATGATTGTAGAATATGCAATTCTCAAGCCCTTAAAAGCAGAAGAGGCAGATAGGAGAGAGAGATGGAGGAGTGTTGTGCCAAATCCCTATGAACCTCAGTAGGGAAGGCACCAGGTTCAAGAGGCCAAGGAAGAGACCACAGCCAGTGCAAAAGACATGTGGTTTTATTAAGGAGTTACACACTGGAGAGCTAGTCCAATGGCAGTAGAGCTGGACCACACGACCGCAGGGCCTAGTGGTGAGCTGGGCAGAAAAACTGCCACTGCTTGCAAACAGTTTATACTTCGATTTCACTTAACACCCAACCCTTAATTCCCTTCACTTGGCAACCCTCCTCCAGACCAAAACTGAGGGCCTCAGTCCCCTGTATGGCCTGTGTTGCATGGGACAAGCCGGGGGATCAGATGTTCTTCATGGATGAGGAACCAATCTCCAGGTTGGCCACTCCTGGATTTCCTTGCTTGGAACACACATTCGAGTGCATCTACCATACAGCGTCCTTCTAAGAGTGGCTTAAATTGTTGTCACAAGGTGCATTTACCCTACAAGAGGAAGAAGGAAACAAAAGCAAGCCAAAAAGAGGAATCAGAGAGATCAGAAGCATGAGAAGGACTCAAACCATTTCTTTTTGGCATTGTAGATAGAAGAGTTATGAATCAAGGCATGTTGGAAGCTTCTAGAAACTAAGAACAACCACTGGCCGAGACCCTGTAAGCAAAAGGGGACCTCAGTCCTACAATTGCATGGAACTGAATTTTTCTAACAACCTGAAGGGCTACAGTAGATAAGGCTGTGTATGACTGTAGCCCTGTCAATATTTGATGTCAGCCTTCTAAGATGGGAAGGTGATCCCACTGAGTCCATCAGGTTTCTGTGCTATACAGCTGTGAGATATACATTTGTGCTGTTTCAAGCTACTAAGTTTGTGGCCATTTGTTGTAGTAGCATTACAAAGCTAACCACTTATAAAAGAAAACATGAAATAAGAGTATAAGAATATAGTGAAACATGTTTCAGTCTTTCATCAATGAGGAATGATATATTGTGGTGATGATCAAAGCTATGGAATCTGGAGCCAGACTACCTCAGATCAAATTCCAGCTCCCTCACCAGCCACTTGTGAGGGCTTGGACAAGTTTTGGTCCCTCAGTTTTTACTTCAGTGGAATGGGGATAATAGTATCTCATTATAGAACATTATAGGGTTCTTTTGATTATTATGGTTCTTAGAACAGCGTCCAGCATGAAGAAACTACTATAAATGTTAATTATAATCATTTAATTTGAACGTGTTAAACTTGAACCCATAGTCTATTTTGTATGCACCAAGAGCTAAGAATGGTTTTTGTAGAGAAAGTTTTCAGATCCATGGGTTAAGCTCATTAACTGAAAAGTAGACTTTCAGATTAGATAAATAAAAACAAAAATGTAACTGTTTACCCAAAACACATCCCATATAAAATGATAAAGGAATGTTGGAAATAATTACCAGACATATGTTAAAAAAAAGAAAGCAAGAGAGCAACTGAAGCAGTGATGCTAGAAATGAAATATTATTTTATGCTAATACTACAAATGGCTACAGGAGGATTTAAAATATAATATTATGTCATACTAATTAAATAATTATTGGTTGTATATAAAATAAGTACAATAAAATGTATGGAAAACAAATAGAATAAAATAAAATTTTATACAATAAAATACATAAAACCCAATGATAAGACATGATAATAATAAGTCAACATACTCTTTGATCAGTGGATTTGAGGAGGGTTCGGGTACAAATCTGTGGACATGTCAGGATTTACTTTTATTTTAAAAGCAGAAAAAGGGAAAGAGTGGATTATTCAAAGTTGGGAAACATTTTGATGAAAAACTAAATTAAGATCTATCTTTTATAATGCATCAAAGTAAATATTAGACCAAATAAAAACTTCAACAGAGAAATAAATGATAAACATACTAAATGGTGTTTAAAGAAGACTATATTTAAACCTTTGTGGTAAAATTCATACATCTTACAAAAGAAAAGTCTGATAAAGCAAGGAATGCTGGTTTTCTAAGTAGGCTCTCATATTTATACGTGTATTTAATTTGAAATAGTTAATTCAAAATTTTATTTCTTATTATAAAAGCAATGCATGATTATTGAATAAATATTAGAAAATTAAAAAAAACAGTAACACAAACATAAAGACAGACAAGATAACACTACCCAGAGTTAACCACAGTTAAAACCTTATTTAGTATTCTTTTTAAAATGTATTCTTTGTAATTTTCTTTTCATATATACATTCACCTATAAGATTTATTCACGTGGATTCAAGGGTGAATAAGAAACATTAAGGACAACAGTATTTTAAAAATATAAAGTATATCTCTGCAACATTTGACTATTATAAGCCTTATTTTGTTCATATTACAAATTTGTTAAATGAGGCTCAGGTATATAAAACTGAATGACCACAAATCGCACAAATATGAAATACATCTCATTTCACTAGACATAATGAGAGTTACAAAAAGATATCACAGCACAAGAAAAAAACATTCTAACAAGAAGCCCATCCAGCAATGAAATCTACTACTTACAGGATGGTGTAACTGCAATTCTTGACCGATTTTGGTGTAATTTTCAAACTGAAATTTTCAATGAGTAAAAATTGGAGGGTTTTTTTTACTATAAAAGGATGCGATATTTTAGCTTTAGATTTTAGGTTTTATTTCTAACATTTGTTCCTATGCTCTTGGTCAAATTACTTCAACTCTAGGTATCTCAGTTTACCTTTCAGTAATGTGGGCATAATAACATTTTCACAAAGTTTGTGCTGGAATAGAACAAGAATTTAGGCAAAAGCACCAGTTATACCACAGCAGTCTATTATTATCCATTAAAGAATCAATATGCTTGATGTTTACCCCAAGCATATTTGTTCCTAATTTACTCGTGTACTGGAAAGGGCAGTCCCTTTCTTTCTCAGATTACCACACTTTAAAATTTAAGATTTAAGTAAGATTCTCAGTACTGTTGCACATACACTCAGAAAACACACAAGTATTAAATAGCTGGGTGTACTGCTAAAAATGCTTATTAATTTTAGAATAGCCTATGTCTATGCACTCAATGTGCAAGTTCTTTCTCTGAACATTTATGCCTTGTTCTAGTTTGCCTAGTTTACAGTCAGGTGGGGCTGTAACTATTTCTGGCCAATTGACTATAGGAAGTGGTATCACTTCCCAGTGGAAACATTTATAATCCAACAGCCTTCTTGCTTTCTCTTCTCCCACTCTAAGGTTTAGGGATCCCGTTTGTTTTAGATGGTGCAGAAACAACACGGCAGTGCCTCTTTCAGCAGCGGTTCCTGAGTGACGGTGCGGACTTATCCTTCACTGTCTCACAAAATGTTTACTCCGAGTGAAAAATCAACTTTCTTGTGTGAAGGCACAGAGATTTTGGAGTAAATCTGTTACCACAACACCTAGATTGTCCTGACTAATAATGAATTCCAGAGCATAAATAAGGGGTAAAAAATTAATTTCAGGTCAACTACCAACTCCCACCATGTGGAAACCTAGATCATTTCTTGGGAAGGATTTTAAGACTCAGCAACAAAGGTCAAAATGACCTAATTCTGAGGTCTTCCATTGGAATAGGAATAAAAATATTTGCATGTCTTGACGCATTTCCCTTATCAGATGTAAAACTTTACTTACTTCTCTCAATGGATTTTTGAAGAAAAAAAATATTTAGGATTAAAAAGTACCATATGTTCTTTGGGACAAAAGATAAATAAGATAAAATAAAATAAAATAATCCCGAACAAGAAAAATCACCTGCCATTCCATAATCTAGATATAATCACAGATATGTCAACAAAAAGAGCCAAACTCTGTAAAATATTTGAAGAGATTTATTCTGAACCAACTATGAGTGGCTATGGCCCATGACACAGCCCTCAGGAGGCCCTGAGAACATGTGTCCAAGGTGGTCAGGACGCAGCTTGGTTTTATACATTTTAGGGAGGAATGACACAGCAATCAAATATGTCTAAAAAAAATATCGCTTTGCTTTAGAAAGACGGGACAACTCAGAAGCAGGCAGGTGCTTCTAGGCTGTAGGTAAATTTAACATTTTCTGATTGACAATTTGTTTAGTTTGTCTAAAGATCTGGGATCAATAGAAAGGAACTATTCAGGTTAAGATAAAAGATTGTGGAGACCAAGGTTCTTTTAAGTCTTAGAGTGGCTGGCCTTAGAGACAATAGATGACAAATGTTTCCTATTCAGACCTTCCAAAAGGTGCTAGACTCTTACTTAATCTCTTCAGGATTGGGAGGGCCTGGAAACGAAAGATCTAGCTATGTTAATAGACATTCTTTTATTATTTATTATTTATTTTTTTTTGAGAGGGAGTTTAACTCTATCACCCAGGCTGGAGTGCAATGGCGTAATCTCTGCACACTGCAAATTCCACCTCATGGGTTCAAGTAATTCACCTGACTCAGCCTCACAAGTAGCTGGGATTATGACAGGAGTGCACAACCATGCCTGCCTAATTTTTGTATTTTTATTAGAGATGGGGTTTCACCATGTTGGTTGGCCAGACTGGTCTTGAACTCCTGACCTCAGGTGATCCACCCAACTCAGCCTCCCAAAGTGCTGGGATTACAGGCCTGAGACATCTCACCCAGCACCAAGATTCTTTACAGATGTTCATTTCCCCCCACAAAGGACACCTTTGCAAAAGAACCATTTAAAGATATGGCAAAGAACCATGTTTTGGGGTAAACTATTTTGATTCTTATCCTTGTCTCGTGATGTTATGCTAGAGTCGGGTTAGAAAGAAACTCACGATATATAGGGTTAAATAAAACCCATCTGATGAGAATTTATGTTTTATAGGGCATGACTCCCCAGACCCTGTACAGAGGAAATTAGGAAAAAAAAAAAAAAATTAAAGCTTAGTCCTCAGGTAAATGAGGTATTAGTGGATACTAACTGGGTATCAACCTCTAGGTACATTTTCTAAACATTATATAGTCACACACATACAAATATGTATATACATATAAACACATATATTACATATTGTTTATTTTGTTTTTATAATTATTTTATAGTATAACTTTTTAAACTTAAAAATTCATTGGTAACATTTCCTATGGTTATTAAGAATTCTTATAAAACATAATTTCCAGTCTTTGCAGAATATTCAACGTCATGGATATGTGACAATTTATTTACTGGCAGACTTTTTATCCATTGAATTTGTTTCAGTTTTGAGTATATCATACAATTCTCCAGTATCCATTGTTCTAAATGCATTTCATGTGTTTATTCTTTTATTTGATCTTGAACTACATTTTCAATTTTTTGTAGCCAGTTTCTAGTAGTAGCATCTTTAGATCAAAATATAAATATTCTTTTACAAGGCCTCTGACATGTATTAGAAACTCACCATTACTGGCCCTGTTTCATTTGATTATGTCTAAAAGGATACGAAATCTAATAGAAAATAATGATACCACAATTGTGATTTTTATTTTGTCCATTTCCTATTGGTCAAATTGTATATTTCACAACTATTACCATTTATATCACATTTCAGTTATTTATCTGTTTTGTTTTAGAATATTTTCCTTTCAAGTTATTTGCTTTTTATTGTTGATTTGTGAGCTCTTACTTTATAGAAAAACATTAGCTCTCTTCCCAAAGAGTTGCAAATATTTTATTCCTGGATCATGATTTGTCTTCTTTATTTAGTTTCTGGTGGTACTTGCCCTAGAATATTTAAAATTCCTTATGTGATAAAAATCCATTCATCATGTAAACTATAGCTTCTTTCTTTGCTTTTATGTTTAGGCATGACTTCCTTTCCTCTAAGCAAAATGAGGTCTGTTCTTTCAGTGATTTAATGATTTTTTTTTTGCTTTTCAATAGTTTCCAGTTATCTCAGTATCGCTTGTATGTGAAAATTTCTTCTATTTCTAGTGATTTCAAAATTCCATACCTATCTTTTCCCAGATGAAACACTGATTCTTCAAATATGTTCTCGAATGAAACAAATACATTATATAAAATAATTTTTATTTAAAAGGCATAGATTGAAAAGGCCTAGATTGAGATTCCTGAATCTCTACAAAATATTACACAAAATATCTGACTTTCAAGTAACAAACAGCTCCTCTACAATTTTTTTGAAGTAAAATGGGACTTTGGATACTGAATAATTTTGCAACTGGTCATAAAAATCTCACATTTTGAGTTGTATTTTACATCTTGACTCATGTCCTTAGATAAATTTTTATGGCCTTAAAACGAGTGTATATTCTTTTCAGTTTTCAAATTTACTTTTTATTAAGAGCAAAATACATTAAGTTTATGTGCAAGGTTAAGATAATTTGTTTTGTTTCCTGTAGCAAAATATACATTTTTGTTCTAGAAAAAAATGACAAAAGTTTTATCTCAAGTAAAAAATACCTCTTTAATTTGTGCAGTAAAAGGTATTTCAATTAAAGTATGACAAAATTATGTATAGCAAATACTACAATTCAGAGGACATTAGCTATTTTTTCAGTTAAAGTAAGCACAATTCATCATTTAAAATCAAGTTTTATAGATTAAAATAGATACACACTTATGGTCCATTCTCCAATAGAAAACAAGTAAATTGTCTTCTTATAATCTACCCTCATCATCTCAAAGTAACATATCTGGATTTGATACGTTGATTGGTTCGTTGAAATTGAGCTCTTCAGTAGATGATGTTTAAAGATCAATCACCTTATGAATATTTAAATTCAAGAAATGTCAATTAAAGCTTTGCTCATCTTGTTTACTTTTAAGTGTTCTTCAGAAATATCAAATAAAATGAGATCATACTTGGTGGTAGTTTAAAATTCTTAAAAGGCTGATCTTTGCATAGTAATACTCCAAAATATTCAAGTGGGAAATATTCAACTATAATGTAACCTTTGAGATTATTAAAAGGAAGCCTGTTTGATCTCAGCAAAACTTTTATTATTTAACTTCAACATTTTCCAATTAGCTTTATTTAACATAGTAAGCATAATTCTAAATTAATACATTTAAATGAAAAATCAGTGGTATTAAGCTATTTTATCCTGTGACTAAACTAAGTTTCAATGTTGTGGTTAGTTTATTACTTTCTATTTCTCAATGATTACATTTAACATTTTGATGAATATCAAAGTTGCTTTTATTATTTTCTTTCACTTCTTTTTTAAACAAATATTTAATATTTTCAGTATAATTTTGAACAACCATAAGTCTGCAAACTATGTATAGGTAACACTCATATACATACAATTTAGCCATATGGATAAAATTTTATTGCATGATTATATATTCTCCTTAAGAAAGGATTCAACAGTTTCCAGAAAAGCAATTTGAAAGATTCACCAACATGTTATACACATGCTGTAAGTTACTGGTTTACAAACTTTATCCATGAATAAGAACATCAATATTCACCAAATAGTATACATCAAAATTTTCTGAGCATAGATTTAGAGGATTTGTACATATAGGAGAACGAAAAACAAAGGGGGATGAAAGAGCTTACCAAAAATCCTATTAGTAACTTATTCTTTGTAGATCGGTATGCTTATTTGGAAATAGTCAGATGCAGTCTGATCAAATTCAGACAAGCATGCAGTGTTATAATGTTTTCCAGAGGTGTTTCTGTTTTCTTTACGAAGTAGGATAGAGGGTGATTCCATTCGGGGTCCTGTGAGCAGACTAGGACAACTCATCTGTCCAATATTGGTATCTCCCATGTTTTCTCTATCTGTTACTCTTTGTTCCCCCACTCACACATTCTGGAATTAATTTCAGCTTTGACTTCCTTTATCTATTTGACTAGTCCTTTAGTTTCTAATGTTACATCTCATCTCCCTGACACACAGATAATTTGACTGACTTCAATCCCAGACGTCAGAAAGGATATGCATGTCATCTGTCTTGCTTTCTTTTCACCTCCTACCTTTACAAATCACAACCCATTTCTTAACCTGCCCCAGGTCTTGGTTTCTCACCATATCTATAATTAGCCTCTACAGACTAACAATGAAAAGATAATCACAAGTCACTCTTTGCTGAATAAGAATACTTTTTGTCTTTACACAAATTTCTAAGAAGTCATCAGATTTGAATTTCTTGAAAGTCTCTTCTAAAGGACTAGTTGGTTTTGTTTTTCCATTTTTCTTTTAAATAAAGTACAAAGCATACTACAAAATACCATGTATCATTTTCCCGAAATTAACATGTTAAAATATTGCTAGTCTAAATTTCTAAAAAAGAAATAAGCCATATTATATTATATGAAGTTAAATCCACTATGAAACTCACCCCATGTCCATTCCATTCTCTCCTGGATACATTTTCTATTCTCAGTGTTCCTTATTCAGGTCCATTTGTTCTTTTCAAAAACTACTCTGATCAGATTTTGTCCCTATCACTACACATAATTGTTCTTTTCAAGGTCACAATAACTTCTAAACTGCTGTCAGTGGAGGAATCTCAGTCTCTTCTTGAGTAGTCTACCAGCATCATTTGATACAGTTGATCATACTTACCTCCTTACACACATTAATTACCTAGCTTTCATCATATCACACACTATTAGTTTTACTCTTATATGCTAAGTAAGTCCTGTTTCCTTATTTCTTTTCTTCTCCCAGATCTTTTAAAATTGTAGTTTACCCTACAAGAAGATAGAGATATACATGGAAAATACCATGGGCTGCTCTCTAATTAAACTCACCAACTTAGTGATTTCATTTAGTTGTATACTTTTAAATAAAACTGTTAGCTCATACACTACTATTTTTAAAATTTCCCCCTTCTTTTGTCCTTCTATTTGCCATCTCGCACTTGTTCTTAATGGGAACTTCTTATTTTCTTCCCAAATCTTCTTTACCCACAATCTTCCCCATCTCAGTTAATGGTAACTACTTCTTTCCAGTTGAAAGTTAGAGGTTAGGATTTAGATATAACCAAGCTCTTTTATTTCTCTTACATTCTATATCAAAACCCATCAGAAGACTCTATGGCTTCAAAATACATCTGATCATAACACATCTGGTCATGTCTCAATACCTCTGTCTCTGTTACTCTGGTCCATGGCATCACTTTCTCTCTTGGAGAGCAATATCCTTTTAACTTGTCTCTCTACTCATGTCCCTCTACCCTTTTCTATCTAGTTATATAAGCTACAATGAGTTTTTTTAAAAATAAAGTTAGATTACATCACTTCTTTGCTTAAAACTCTTCTTTCACTCTAAAAGCCAAAGTCATTACAATAGCCTGCAAAGCCCTACAAAGTTTGACTTCTTCTTTCTCTGTCATTTACAACTTTCCAGCTCACACCCTCTTCTTCATACACATTGATCTTGTTATTCTGTGGACATGTCAGTAATCTTCCTACTTTTGCACTGGTAATTCATTTAATCTGAAATTCTGTTCTTCCAGATATCCACATTATTCTCTCCCCATGGCAGATTGCTACGATGAGGTCATTAGGAACGACTCCTAGTCCAGTATGATTGATGTCCTCCCAAGAATATGTCCATGTGACAGTTAGATAAAAAGAATAAGTTCTAATGTTTGATAACAGAGTAGAGTGACTATAGTTAACAACAATGTATTGTATATTACAAAATAGCTACAAGAGAAGATATTAAATGATCCCAACGCATATAAATGATACATACTCAAGGTGATGGACATCCCAAGAACTGTGACTTAATCATGATACAATCTATGCATATAACAAAATACCACATGGTACATATGTGTAAATATATATACCCTAAATATGTGCACATATATATATATATATATATATATATAAGAAAACAAGAATAGTACAGTGCTATGTCATCACTTCCCAAAGAAAAGGTGCTATGTGGTTCTGTCCTGTCTCCCTAGTTTCATGCGGTAAGACAAGATTTGCTTCCTTCAACTCCTTTTATTAACCACTCCCCTTCCTAGAAGAGAGATTAGCTAAGATGAGAAAAGAGGGAAAAAATTTCTATTACAACATCAAATAAATGCTATTGATACTTGCAAGACAAATTTTGATTGTAGATATTTAACTGAAAGAGCTAAAGACTGATTTTCACAGGATATTTAAGGGACCTAACCTCTTTCACAGCTTGCCTGCCCACATACCTAACTGGTTAAAAACAAGGATTAATGGAGCCTATTGACTGATAATCAAGACCTAGGAGAGAGGGAAGAAGGCTAAAGAAGCTAAGGTCACCCTGGAAAAAGAGGAAAGTTGGGTAAAACCTATAGAGATGCAAATTAAATTTAATACCTCTTTGGACTTTGAATGGAAAAAAGGAAAGAACTACCTGTGTCATCCAGTAATGACTATGTGTTTTGTATTTGTAAAGCAGGATTTTCTTCTAGCAGCAGACACACTTTCATGATCTTCCAGACATACAAGTGTGTGTAACCAATAATTACAACAACAGCAAAGAAGAATATGGCCATGTGAAGATAGAGATATACATGGAAAATGCCATGGGCTACAAAGCGGAGACTAGAATCATGCGACTGCACACCAAGAAATGCTAAAGATTGCTGGCAAACCAGCAGAATCTAGGAAGATGTGAGGAAGGATTTTCCCTGCATGTTTCAGAGGGAGCACTTTCTTGCCTTCTCCTTGATTTTAGACTTCTAATCTCTAGAAGTGTGAGATGATGAATTTCTATTGTTTTAAGTCCCCTAGTTTTCTGTGCTTTATTATTGCTGTTCTAAGAAACCAACACAGATCAATTTATCTGCAAACAGGAGCATCCCTGTGCATAGATAGTGTAGACAGACAAATATTTGTGGAGAATCATGAACAGCCTGCATATTTGTAAAGATTCTTGTCTTGTGTCAATTGTCATTTACAAATACAGCCACCTTTTTTTTTTTAATTAAACAAACATCCTATGGTTTATCCAGAAACATATCAAATAGTGAAGACAATATTACTCTGTAGTTAAGTTAATCTTGGGGATTCCATGGATTTATTGAATGAAAGGAAATACGTTCAACCTTTAACCTGATTGCTTGTTGTCATGTTACTGAACCCTCCTCGCTGAGTTACTTGTTACCCAATTGGTTTAGATAATTCTCTGTGGTAACAGTCATTTTCTTTTCTTTTTTATGGGTTTCTCTTTTCTCTTAAAATTACTTTTTCTTCTACTTTCTCTTCTAGTGTCACTTTGGTCTTGTTTCTCCGACTTTGTTAAAAGCATTGTATTGCACATACAGGTAAGCACAAGACATTATATAGAAATCAAAAAGCAGTCTCATACAAGTCATTTGTTTTAATTTTAGCTGCCATCCAGAAGTAAGAAAATTAATCTGGACTAGAAAATAAAAAACTAATAGTGTTTATGATTTTTAAAGAATTCCAACCTTCATCAAATGGTCCAAGTTAGAGCTCCTTAATTCTTCAAATATTCATTGTCCATGTATGTTTAGCATACTTACCAAGTTAAGACCCTAAGAAATGAACTGGGAACAAATAGGTGGTTAAAACATGACTTATTGTTGAATGAAGGATCCACTGAACAAAGGATCAAATGAGGGAGAAAGAAAAGGCAACCAAGTACTCTAAAAGAGGGAGGTAAACAATCTAAAAATGACTTAGAGCAATGCTGTTTACGGTGTTCAAAATACTGAAACATCTTTTTGGAACCTCATTTTAGATAGGAGGATTCAAGAGTAACATAGACTGTTGAATGCTAATTTTAATATAAATGATAAAAAAAAGTATGCTTTTATATCTTGACAAATAAACACTTTTTTTAAAAGAGTAGAAGGCCCCGTTAAATAGGATGCCAGTAGAATAATTGGTGCAACTGAGGAAATGACCAGAAGTAAACTGAAAGAAATATGAGGTGGAAAGCAGAGGATAATGGTGGTATGTAGTTAAATACTCCTCTATCAGTTAGTTTCGTCCCTTTGCTGGTTTCTCCTCTGTCCATTCAACCCCCTGCCATTCATCCATTTATCTTGTGTTTGGAATAAAAGGACATTTGATAACATTTGTGTTTGTTTTGAAGTTTTTGTTTTTGTTTTTCATGTAGGGTGGTTACTTCTCCCTTGCCAAATTCACCAAGTTCTGAATACTAGAATAATATCACTCTCAGCAACAACAATAAAAAGATAGCATAAGCTTTGAATAATGAACAAATTGTTAGTCAAATGTACTTCTTAAATAAGAAACATATATTCTATTAAAAAATAATTGGTACCTTAAGGAATTAAATGTCATAATAGAATCTAAATAATACTTGTTAAATATTGTTATGTCTTAAAGTGAGAATAATTCATTAGTCTTTAACATGAGTTTTTGATATGTTATCTCTGTTAGTTCTTTGGACTCCGCTGAATTGCTTAAATACTCTAAGCCTTAGTTTTATTACCTAAACCATGAGCTAATTATATGTCTCTCAAGGGATTTCATGAAGAATAATGAGTCAATGTATGCAGAAAGCCTTGCTTAATGTATGTAGTAGGTGTTCATCACATATTAGCTGTCACCAAGATCTTTTCACTCTAACCTAACCTGTTCAAGATTTCAAGATTTCATCTGACATCAGTATAAGACTTCCATCATTTTTACGGACTACAGAGTTAAATTTAGACTACTAAAATAAACGTGTTTTATTTTTAAGTCCACTAGCTCATATCCTTATTCCCTGTGTCTGTGATGTAGTAAGACAAATTTCTTTTCTGCTTGTTCTTCACCAGCCTCTAGACGTTTGTTTAAATTCTGTCTCTAGACTAATTGGTAGTTACTCATTTCATTTTTATTCAACTGGGTTCAACTCCTTCTTCAAGTTCAAGGTCATGCCATTTTATATTAGGAATACAACTCTTATGAAGTCTCTCACTAGGTTCAGCACATTCTGTTTCTTAATTTTTCTTTACTACCATTTTATTGCAAATTAGTATATGGAATTATATATTTTTAGTGCCAATAATTAATTAAATCATGATTGTTCTTTTTAGCCTGGGCAATAAAGCAACACTTCTATTCTCTCTCCCTCTTCCTCTTTCTTCCTCTCCTTCATTCTTTTTATTCTTTCTTTCTTTCTTTCTTTCTTTCTTTTTCTAAAAAAAAAAGAAGAAGTAGCCTTATTATTACTATACATATGTCAGAGAGAGATATTTAGGAAAAAAAAAAAAAAAAGAGAGGGAGAGAGATTGGTCAGGCACAGTGTGGCCAATCTCTCTTTTTATGCCTATAATCCCAGCACTTTGGGAGCCCAGGCGGGTCGATCACCTGAGGTCAGGAGTTCGAGACCAGCCTGACCAACATGGTAAAGCCTTGTCTCTACCAAAACTACATAATTAGCCTGGCATAGTGGCACATGCCTGTAATACCAGCTACTCGGGAGGGTGAGGCAGGAGAATCGCTTGAACCTGGGAGGCAGAGGTGGCAGTGAGCCAAGGTCATGCCATGGCACACCAGCCTGGGCAACAAGAGCAAACTCTGTCTCAGGAAAAAAATAATAAATAAATAAATAATAAAAATAAATGAAAAATAAATCATGATTGTTCTTACCCTTTACTTGTTCTAGTGTTTTTATTTTTATCACCTCAACTGAACTTGCAAACTCATTAAGGCAGAGCCTATTTGATTTACTTGATACCAGCTAATAATCAGTTATCTCACCTTATTTTACCACTGGATACAATTGGTTTTGTTTCCAATGCTGTCACCCTAAGGCATTATTTTTTCAAAGTACCATATTTGCATGTGTTTGTAAACACTCTTATATTGTCATCTGTGGAAAAGCAAATTGGCTTCTCTGACAGTTTTTAACATGTCAGTATTAATTAATAACACTCCGGTATGTTTTGTAGATATATTAAATATTATTAGCCTAAATACACAATAGTGCTGCTATTAAGTACTTTTGCTAGTGCTATTAGTACTAACTAGTATTTACTGGACAGTTTTCTATGTACCTGGCACGTGTTAAGCACATTACACATATTGTCCCATTTAATCATTATAACAAAACTATGAAGTATTATTATATTCACCACCGTGCAGATAAAAAAAACCGATACACTAAACCATTCAAGCAAACAAATTCATGTAGCTAGTGAGTGTCTGTGCTCAGATGTGAATTTATTTTAT
This sequence comes from Cebus imitator, assembly GCF_001604975.1. Lineage (NCBI taxonomy): Eukaryota > Metazoa > Chordata > Mammalia > Primates > Cebidae > Cebus > Cebus imitator. The sequence goes on from NW_016107362.1 coordinate 8,990,903, forward strand.
GTGATGCCAAACATCAAGATTTGTCCATGTCTCCTTCTGGAGATATCAGATTTCAGAATATTGTGTTGGAACCTCACCTGAACTTCAGAGTATTTATGCTTATAATACCTTCCATGAGATACTGAAACAAATGCCGTTAAAAATCCAAGAGAGTTTGGCATACGGTAGTCATTCAATTATTACTTATTAAATGAATAAATGAATGAATGGGGTTATGGTTAGTTGTATTAGTCTGAGAACAACAGAATTTAATTATTGAAAAGTCAAATTTGATTAGAAAACTCTACTTTAAATGTCTTAAAAATAATTTAACCCAAAATGTTTATTATAAATGCTCTTTCAACTATTGTCAGTTTGTATGTTCAACTACTAAGTATTTTATGAATCTGTGAGTTTTCTTTCCAATAACTTTTTCGAGGAAGTAGAGCTTATATTAAAAATAGGCCTTTATAAGGAGCAACTTGGTACAGTAAAAAAAATGTTCATTTTTATAAAGAACAACCTGACAAGTAAGAGGTCTTTCTCTAGACATTGGGCTTCATTAAATCAAGGGTAATAGCACAGTCTAATGCCTGACAATTTACATCTTTCACATTTAATTTAAATTTTTTCTGCACCATCTATTCCTACTGCTGTATAGTTACCCGATTTTCTATTAAATGAAAAGCGTGAGCTTTTAGTCCCAAGTTCCAAAGATCAGGCATTATGTTCTTTTCTAACACAAATCTTGAGATGTCAACATTTTTCAGGCTGATTAAACCCCTTATCACACAACTAAGCAGTAAAACATAGCCTGGTCATATGACTTGAGTTACTGTACAGCATGTTTGCAGGAAAGTAGCTCTGAGGGAGAAAAGCTGTACATTTTTACATGGTGCCACCTTAATTTGTATTCCTCTAGACTGCATTTAAATTTAAAAGTTTATAAAAATTTAAAGTTTTACAGGCATTGCTTCCTGCAGGCTTAAAAGCCCAGCTGACATTTATGAACAAATAAATATATCATAGAGTGAATATATATTTTAAACTCTTATGGGTATTCTCCAACTCACAACATCTGCCAACCATGAATGACAGGAATGTTTTCATGTTTCAAGAAAATCTATAGTTTATTATAATTAAAAAAAGGTGAACAAACTGGTATGTAGGGATTACTTAAAAGGTTTACTTTTATTTCATCGGTAAATGCAGCGTTTGCTTGTGTATTTAATGAAAAAATAAGAGCTTATTGTAGTTTCTAGGATTAAAAAGTGCTGAAATATGTAAGTAGGGCCAAAGCTACTCTATGAAAGTAGTTTTCTGAATTTGATAACTTGCAGGGTAAGAATTTTTATGCCAAATATCTGAGCAGACAACTTATTTGCTCCTGGGTTCTATGAAAATGTGACCAGCTAAGCTTCTCCACAAGGGAAATTCTAAAGCCCAAATATTAGAATGAGACAAAAAGATAAATGAGTTTGTACACAGATCCATGGCTCGAGCTTGGCTTTCTCCACTCTGATTTGTCTCTTTTTTCCATTGGTCATGACTTCTACTAAAAGTTTATGTTTGTCGTTTCTTCAAATCCATAAACATATAGAATCCAGGCTTGAATGGAGATTTTTTTTTTTCATTTTGAATCTCCCTGGAATGCTAAGAAATGGACATTCTGCATGCAGATAGAACAGAAGGTAATACATTTGTTCAGAAATCTGAGTGGTCCATGAGAGAACTGTTGAAAGCACACATACAAGGACATTAAATGGTACCCCAGTGGCAGAAGGAGTTGCTGTGTCTGACTGCACACCACAGATTTATTGCCTGGGAGAGAATAAAGAATGAGGTCTGAATGAAGGCTAACATTTAGGAGGGAAAACCCGTTTCTTTTTCCCTTACCTGACACATCATGTACCTAACATGCTGTGTTTCTCCAATAACAGTTGGTAGCATTTGCATACATTGTAGAGGATGCAGATGGTTTTCTGCTGAGAATGCAGCAAGCCCAGGAGGTCACACTGGGAATTACGAAAGTCTAAAACCACATTCTCGTGAATGCGATAATTTTAAAATCAAAGTCTTATAATTTATTACCTTAACATATTTTTCTGTGTTTAAAACATACGTGCTCTTGACCCACTTAGGAAAAAAAATACCACAACGACTTAACACCCACCAGTAAAGCAAAGGCTACAAGCATAAATGATTGAAGTGTCTGTAAAAACACTTTCCCTAGAGAACATTACAGGATTGAAGTTCAGGTCAGCAAATATCCTAGCCTCATTATTTTTGCATGCCTCACATACCTGCTGCTTTTCCAAACTTCCCCATGTTACTTTCTATCTTTACAAGTGCTATGCTCTCAATCTAGCATTTTAAGAAATGAGGGAATTCAAAAGCCCTTGAAGACATGGGGTATTTTACAGTGTATCACTGAACTAAATATTGAGCTCTATTCTAAATACTTGCAAAAACTGGCCCTGCTCTCATTATGGTAAAATTTCCACCTTAGTTTTAGAGCAGTTGTACCAAAGAACAAGAATGAATGTACTAGTGTATCTGCATTTTGATTGTTTTTTGGTTGGATTTGAACTGGAGGCAAAAGGAATTAAGAACACTGGGAATTAGGGAAGGCAATTACTTCCTAATTTATATTAACTCTATTGTTCCTGAGATAATTTGTTTCTATTAAGTGTAAGTGGATAATTTAAGATTTTCAAGCCAGAGAGAGAATGTTTATCCCACATAAAAAACATTCTTTAATAATATTTTTAAAATGTGTGACATGAAGAAAACCATTCTTTCATGTGTTCCTTTATTACATACATTTTTTTCAAATATCTGTAATAGAAGTGACATTGTGCGGGCACTTTGTATGAGTATTAGGATGGTCAAATACACTCTTTTCTTGTACCTTGACATCTTCCAGGTTTCTAATAGAAGATTAAAAAATGCATATTTTAAAACTGTAACTGTAAGTAACTGTAAGATTATTTCAAGATATACATATTAGAATTGTAAAGAAAACAACTGCTATGCTAAAATATTGATTTTAGGCAGTTAACACTCAGCAGATATGTTTTAATAATTTTGGGATGTCATAAAGACATAGAAAGGGAAGGAGTGGGAAGAGGAGAAACCAGGGAGAGAAGGTGATTTTAGATAAGTTTGCCAGAGACAATTGAACAGAGGCCTGAATAACTGAGGGAGTGAGTTACACAAAGATCTGACAGCAGACTAGAAGGAAACCACAATGCTACACAGTGCAAATGATCTAAGATAGAAACCAGCGCGGTGGTGTCTGAGGATTAGGAGATGTAGGCAGGGGCAAAATCATGTAAAATGGTGGAGGCCAATGCCAGCATAGCGTGTAGGTTTTATTCTATGAATGATGAACAGCTGTTGAATGATTTAAACAAAGGTGTGAATGTATAAGACTGTAAGTTAAGAAAGCAGGCTGCCTCACTTTCAATCTTTGCAATTATCTTGGGCAAGTTACTCATTTTCCTTATCTGTGAAATAGGAAAGGAAACATGAACCTCCTTTGAGGTTGTTCTGAGAATTAAATGACATAATATGTGTATAGTACTAATTATTTGTGTTTAACAAACACCACTCTGGTTACTTGTAGAAAATAAGCCATAGTGTGATATTGTGCCAGAATTGGTAGCCTTTGCTTACTGGTAATAACTAAAATAAGCAGCCCAGGCTAATTCCATCCTGGCTCCTGTGACTTGTAATAAGTAACTAAGATCTGTGACTTCTATCACTACCCAGATAATGTGTAAACAAATGCTTATCTTGACTTCTGTAAACCACTGAAGTAACAAACAGAATGACAAAAGTCCCCTGGCCCTTGGAATTTCCAGAGACCCCCACCCTCGTCTCCGCCCAGGAGGTGAATCACAGAATCTCCTGGCCCTTGGAATGTCAGAAACCTTTTCATCCCCATCTCCGTTCGTCACCCCCACTCCCAAGGTGGTTTTTCGGGTATAAAAAGTCTTGGCACCCTCGACACCACAGGTTGGAGAGACGTGAGTCCTCTGTGGTCACCGGCATAATAAATGACCCTGCAATCTGGCATACTTTTGTCTTGGTGCTAACTTTCTATGCTCAGTCCAGTACAACAATAGGAACCCAGACAGAAAATAAGAAGAGATTTAGGAGGCTACAGCATATAGAAGTCCACACTAGAGACAAAAGAACTCATGGCCAGTGGTTAGGGTTTGAAGTAATAAGTGGTTAGATTTAACATATTTCATGACTGAAAAGCAGAGAGGACTGACATGGATTCAGAGTGAATTTTAAGAGGGAGGAAGCAAAGATGACAGCTGAACAATTGCTCAATATTTGTAGCAATTACTGAGACAGGAAAGATTATTGGAGGAGACAAGATGGAGTGGGTTGGGAAAGAATCAAGAATCTTGTTTGGATAGATTAAGGTTATGATCCCTATAGAAATTTACATGGAGATATCAGGCAAAAAGCTAGACATACAAATTTAGTGGAGCTGGCAATGACTGCAGTGATAAGTTTCAGAGTCACAGCTACAGATGGCATTTAAATCCTGGGGAACAGACAAGTGTGCATAGGCAGAGAAGAGGGTCATGCTAAGGAGTCAAGGCTAGGATATAACAACCTTTAGGAGGCAGAACTAGAAAATGTTGGGGGGGTGTCAGAGAATTAGAACCAAAGAGACTGTTGCATTGTGGGAGACATTGAAGACAAGGTTTGAAGGAGCAGGATGGGGAATGATAATGGCTCAGTGTGGCATGATGTAGATCTACGGCCATTTGACAGAAGCAGTGGCCTTAACCAGAGCTGTGTGAGAGGAATTAACAGGAAGGACCCGGGGTCCGCCAAGAAGAGCTGGGAGCCCAAAATGTGGACATGCATTAATGAATGAAAACAAAGATGATAAAGGGGTCAGATGATAGAACTGAATATTTAATTCACTCGGTAGAGCAGTGCTGGCTTCAGAATCTCTGAAACACAGGGTAGGAAGTACAATAAAAATATTGAAATATTTGAATGTATACACAAAAGTTCTGTATCAAAGGATACATATACATAGGATGAACAAATATACATATACAAATAAAAGAGGAACAAATCTAGAGATCTAATGTCCAACAAGTAGACTACATTTAATAATATTGTGGGTAATAGTGTGAGATGATAGGTATGTTAACTTGTTTCAAAATAGCAATCATTTTCCTACCTATAGGTATCTCATGAGATTATGTTGTATATCTTAAATATATACAACAACATTTATGGAAAAATAAAAAATAAAAGTTCTATAAAAACAAATAATTATATGATTATGAGATAAAATAACAAATTAAAACATTAAATACATATGACAAGAAAAACATCTGTCATAAAGATAATTAGTTATAGGCAAAATGGTATGTTAAAACTACATTAATACTAATGTATGTGTAGAAAAAGATCATAACAAAGGAAGAATAGTGGAGCGTGATGAATCAATTTCAAGTTAAAACTAATAGTAGCTGCATTAATCTGTTCTCACACTGCTGTAAGGACATATCCGAGACTGGTAATTAATAAGTTCTCACAGTTCCACATGGCTAGGGAGGCCTCACAATCATGGTGGAAGGTGAATGAGGGGTAAAGTCACACCTTATATGGTGGCAGGTAAGAGAGAGCAAGTGCAGGTTAGTTCTCTTTTTTTTGAGACGGAGTTTCACTCGTTACCCAGGCTGGAGTGCAATGGCGTGATCTCGGCTCACCGCAACCTCCGCCTCCTGGGTTCATGCAATTCTCCTGCCTCAGCCTCCTGAGTAGCTGGGATTACAGGCACGCGCCACCATGCCCAGCTAATTTTTTGTATTTTTAGTAGAGACGGGGTTTCACCATGTTGACCAGGATGGTCTCGATCTCTTGACCTCGTGATCCACCCGCCTCGGCCTCCCCAAGTGCTGGGATTACAGGCTTGAGCCACCGCGCCTGGCCTAGTTCCCTTCTATGAAACCATCAGATCTGGTGAGACTTATTTAGTATCATGAGAACAGCATGGGAAAAACCTGCCCCATGATTCAATTACCTCCCGCCAGGTCTCTCCCATGACACGTGGGAATTATGGAAGCGACAACTCAAGATGAGATTTGGGTGGCGACACAGCTAAACCCTATCAGTAATCATTTTTAAAAAGATAACACCAAATGACAAAGAATATATTTAACACTAGTATATTCTAAATTAGATCATTGTCAACTGGAACGAATCCTTTTGAAAATTTGAAAAGCATTTCTTAGGAGCCATGAAAAATTTTAATTCCTTTTAACTATTAGCTATATGCAAAGAAATATATTCCAAAGAAGTGATTTAATAGATGAAAAAACCCTACATAATGAAAGCAACAATTGCTACTGATTAAGTATTTAATATGGTATAGATATCATAATCTATAAGCATTTGAAATTTATTTCTTAAAGTACTTAGAAGAGTACTCAGCCTATAATTATTATTATTAATTATTTTTTAAAATAGTTATACACATTGACAAAGAATGGAAAGAAAGCTGTCAAAATAGATGATTGTGCTTATTTTACTACATTTTCTTAATATCATTAATATTGCTGTTTGTGTGCATCTTGTGCATATGAGTGTTTATACGCTGCTTAGAGAACAACTCATGATTCTGTGATTCAGAGGAGCATACTTTAATACCACTAACATCTCTTATCAGACTCTAAACTCCATGAATGCAGTCACCTCGTTTCTCTCCTCATCACTGATAACCAGTCTCAGGCACAAAACATTCAATTAGATACTGTTGAATAAATGGAGACGGAAGAAAGAAGCCAGAAGGAAGAAGAGAAAAAAATGAGTCCCTCAATCTTCTTCTTTAGCTTTAGATCTACATTGCTACTAATACTTTTCTTCTGCATCTCAGATCCATTTAAGTCATTTTTTCACATAAAAACACTGCCTGGCCTCATATCTAAATATCAAATAATCACACCACCAGTTTTTTAGTTAATAAAGCTTAACCTGCTGGGGTTACTTTGATTTCTTCTTTTTCAGCCTCTCTATACAACAAACGTTTTAACTACCAGAGACTGCACGTTCATCTATCCCCTCATTCACACACACTCAATGAGCAATGTTGCAAATCCTCGGAGAAAGAGATATTAAAAATAGAAGGGTTACTCTCAGGGAGACCATGGTCTACCGCGGGGGACAGATAAATATACAGACAATTAAAATATAGAGCAAAAACTGTTCAGATCCAGTTATGCACACGTTTTACAAACACATGCAATGGGCAACTAAGTGACAGTGAGCCCCGAAAAGGTTTCCCAGAGAAGACGATGCCTACTTTGGGTCTAATAGAAATAAGAAATTTATATGGTGATTATGAAGGAAAGTTAATTCCACTGCAAAGCCACAATGTTTGGAGGTAAAAGCATAAGATTAATAACTTTAAGTGGTCTTGTATAGCTAGATTCAGAAACATGAGCACATTAGTTTCCCAGAGATGCCATAACAAAGTACCAGAAACGGGGTCACTGAGTGGGAGGGCACAATTCAGCCCGTTGCACTTCCATAAACAGACTCTGAGCTTTTTCATCTTCATACATTGGTTCATATTTAACTATCTGGAAATACTCATCTCGACTTCATCTTTGACTGCTAAAATTATCTTATATTGTTCGAAGTCTACCTCAGTTGTCATCACAAATGTAGCTTTCTCAACAGAGATTTTTTATATCTTCCTAGAAATTGTAAAATTGTAATGTATTTTTTTTTCTTTTGAGACTGAGTTTTGCTCTTGTCGCCCAGGCTGGATTGCAATGGTGCTACCTCGGCTCACCACACCCTTCTGCCTCCCAGGTTTAACAGATTCTCTTGCCTCAGCCTCCAGAGCAGCTGAGATTACAGGCCTATGCTACCACGCCCGGCTAATTTTACATTTTTAGTAGAGATGGGGTTTCTCCATGTTGGTCAGGCTGGTCTAGAACTCCTGAAGCTCAGGTGATCTACCTGCCTTGGCCTCCCAAAGTGCTGGGATTACAGGCGTGAGCCACCGCACCTGGTGTGTAATGTACTTTTCTTAGGGAGACTTCCTTTCACTATTTAGTATTATTGTAATTCGTGTGTTCAGTGTATATCTCCAAGAGAATATAATATTCTTGAGAATAGGGTCTACAACTTTTTTCACTATAGCATCCCTTGTACTGTCTAACAGTGTCTTGACCGTAATTGATACTCAGTATACATATGTTAAAATAAAAATATTTAAGAAAATATAATTAATTTACACTCTCATATTATAAATGGGGTGGAAGAAGCAATTATTTCTGAAGTGTAAAGAAAGATTCGTGGGTGAGTTGGAATTTTATATAGTGTTTGAAGTATGGGTAGGATTTACATAGATGGGGACCTGACAGGAAGGGGATTAGAGATTAAGTTAAATGACCATACAAAACAGAGGTGATGGAATAGCTCAGGCAGAACTATGAATTTAAAATAAAAAGTGTACCTATGTAGAGAACCATGTGGTTAGTTTGATTATAGAGTTTTGTTATGTAGCGGTGAGAGCAAATTCCAGAAAGGGAGTTTGGGACTAAGTCATAAATGATGCAAATCACATACAAAGGAAATTGGAATCTTTGGTAACCAATGGTGAGTCATTTAAGGATGCTGTGTGTGGAAAGTATTGGTTAAGGAAAAAAGACAGGCTCTGTGAACATAGAGCTTCATTAATAAAAGGAATATGCAGTGTGAAGATTTGAGGGTGAGAAGATGATGATGAGGTGGAAAACATGGAAAGATAGCAAATGAAAATACCCAAAGGCCAGAGTGAAAATAAGAAAATTATTGAAACAAATCTGCTTGCTTTCCAGCGTGAGATAAATATTAACACCAGTAGATATTTTAGCTTTTGAATGTATCCACTCACTTATAAGTTAGTATTACCCTGTGGCTAAATGCTTTTAAGGTTCATATTTGGAATTTGTGCCTATTATGCATTGTATATGAGGGTAAAGTAAATTATTAAACATGCTTAAACATTTTTAAAGAGCTACATTAGTTTGTTTTGTCAGATGTTGAAGAACATACTAATGTAATGTTAAAAAAATTGCAAAATTTATGATACATTTTGTATCAAATGTTTCTTATTAAATGCCTAGTTTGTATGTAATTTACACATGTATATCAAACATAATGTTTCAGATACCTCTTCATAAATTACATATGTATGAAATCAGTTTAATTACATTTTGTTGTGTTCTGTTTTTCCAACTAGTGAAATTAGACAATAATTATACGGAATTTTCAGTTTTTAATCAAAACCTAAACAAATCCATTGTTCCAGTTACTTTTCATTTGAAAGATACTGTTTTTTCTTTGACGAAGCAATTTTAATGAGATAGTGTAAATTAGTTCACATTTACCTTTTGGCTATTTGTTTTTCATTACAAATTAGAATGACCAGCAGTAGATTGCTGTGCCTATTCTTTTAAGTAACTGCTTACCGGCAGTATTTGCTATAGAGCGATTTGTTAAACTGTCAGTATATCTAACAAACATTTTTAAAAATAAAAGTTCATTTTAACCAAAATTATTGTTTCTGCTGGAGGCATATTGATTATAACAATAAGAATATATTTAGCATTTATAAATATAAAGATATATGTGTATATACATGTCCATACACTTTTTAAGTAGACTTATTTTATATACACACAGGTAAAGTTGAAAAGAGGCAATAATTCAAAGTGATTGAAAGTCATTTTAAGAAAGAAAAATTTTCAAAATGGAATGAGGAGACACACCTATCAGCCTAATTCACAGAAACAGTAATGATTTAGCAGGAAGTCAGCAGGTACTCAGGCAAGCTTTGTAAAGGATTTTACTTTCTGGCTTTTAGGCCATGAATCTCTATCATGACCAAGTTGGTCCTGGATTGCTTAATTTATACTTCATTTTTTTCCTCGGATGTATTAATAGAACAATCAATGAGACCTTGGCAGGGATCAGAATTGGCCATTAAAGGAGCCCAGTACAATGAATCATGCATAGAGTTGCTTTTTCTTTTTTGATAAGCAAATAGAACTGAACTTGGTTGTGCAAATGTTACAAATAAATGCCCTGAGTGGCCTTCTATTGTATTTATAATATCAACCTTTCAGAAACATTGGAGAAAAATTCTTCTGCCTTATAATCATTCAGAAAAATTATATAAAAATGTATTAAATCTGCAGTGTGAAATACACTTAAGCAGGTGGCTCTAAACTCCGGGTAATTCAGACATTTATATAGGTTGACAATTTTTTAGGTAGCAGCTGGAAAAAGAGACGATCAAGAATGCTATGTTTGTTGCAATTTTGTCAGATCATGTTTATTTTGAGTATACATTTCTGACTTTTTAAGTTAAAATTGTATCAGTTTACAACTGGTGAAAATGATGCATTATTAAGAAGATCAAGAAAACTGAATGGTACACAAGAAAAATCATTTTTTTCGCAGAATTGCTTATTCTGAAGAGAAATAAAATAGTTTCTGCTTTCACATAATCCCAGTTTTCAAAGTACATTTGGGTCATACTTTAAAAAAAGATCTATACATATGTTTGCATAATCTATAGGGACTCGAAATTTTGTCCAGTCTTATGTTTGTGACCATGTGATCATTTCATGCTATGGACAAAGACGCCTTTAAGGAATCAATGAATCAAGCTGATTATCCTGGTCCATTCACTTTGGGACTCCCTTGTGATATTTGTAAAGTAGTTTTACTGTCCACTCGTTATCACTCCTGTCCAGTACATCTTGGGCTGCAATTTCTACTACCTGTGTAAGTCCAGAGAGAAAGAACACTCACTTGGCAAGTTAAGAAATTTAATTACCCTTAGATAGGCAGCAAGGGATGGTAGAAGCCTAGTTTTTGTGGTAAGCCAAATCCCTAAGGCTCAGAGAAGTCGCCCAAATTGGATAGAATCTTGGACTGCAGGTTGGCATTTGCACAGCAGCTAAGAGACCTCAAAAAGTAGTCTGTCTAGGGTTTTATACTTTGGGGGGAAAATGACATCCTGAACTAAAGCGCTGTATTACATCATGTTCTACGGGAGGCAGGAACAAAACCTGGCTCTTCTAGCCTTTTCCTCCTGATCTCACAATGTTGTGTTCACAGAACAATCTATAGGTATTTTTGAGAACTACAAGTGAGAAAGTGAGGAGAATTTTGTTAGTCCAATATCACCCAGAGATGTGTCCTGTAACTTTGTCTGCTGTATGGTAGCTTTCAAAGGCATGAACTTCGCAGGGATTTGTCAAGAGAGAAAAGCTTTCTTCTAGATGATGCTAATATGTATCTGGGGATATTCAGGCATTTCATTTCCTCTTCAATGATAAGCTTGATGATTCATTTAACCATGTCTCCCTAGTATGAAAAACGTGAGAAGAAATGAGATCTACCCTAGGTGTTTTGTCCTCTTCTTTATAAAGGACATTAATGCTTACTGGGCTTCCCAAGAACTATATTTCAGTACACAAAAAAGAAATACACATCTCTTTGACCACCATGCTTACACTCAGATACTCTGCTAATGGTTGTTGGATGCTGCTCAAGGTTCAAGTTAACCTAAATCTCTTTGGAGCTATACTTAGATACAGCTAAAAAAAAAAAAATGTGCTCTGGAGAGAAACTTAAAGAGGGGTAGGAGAAATATTATTAGAAATACTCTTGATTCGAGACATTTGTATAATGTCGGCAGCGTTACTCATCACTTAAGAGCGTTATGGGTTTTGTATTATATAATTGTATATAAAAGACTCAGATGAGTGACTTGGAAATTAATATGTACCAATTAAATGAGGTTTTTATGATGTGTTGGCACGGCAAAGAAAACTTCTACAATTTTAGCATGCCTTTACTTGTACCTCCTTTTCTCTTTTTCAGTCCTTTTGCTTACATATTTGCCACATATTTCCTCCTTTTCTCCACTTGTTTCTTATGCAAATCTTTTAACAAATGTCCTGTTATAAATGTCAGGAAGGAATCTGGTGAGCTTAGAACTTGTGACCCCCCCAGGGTGTTAAGAGCATTAAACCCTTAGGCAAGGTCAACCGTAAAATCAGAATGGGTAAATGGCCTGCTCTCTGAGAGCGTTTTGTTTGCTTTCTTGAAACTAAGGTGAACTAATAACACATTCTTCATTACCCTGAGGTATAAAGCTTTGTATCTATAAGATGCCTTACAAATGTTAATTAATATTAATAACAGCCATATGGCCAAACTAATTTATGTTTGGGTTCAGCATTGCAAAGTTTCCTAATATTTACTCCTAAAGTATGACCATCTGATTTTGGATCTACTCTGGGATACTTTAGCCAGCTCAGAGGATACGGAAAAACAAGGGTGTGCAAAGGCAATCTTGGGAAGTGCCTGGACTTAGGAGCTGTGTGAACTTAGGCATGTACTGGGTTTTTCTGTGTTGTGGTTTATTTGCTTGTTCGTTTCGCTTTATTTTTCATTTGTAAAACTTATCTGCTTCATACGGTTGTTATGAGGATTAAATGATTCTCTCCATGAAAAGCCCTTAGAACAGTGCTGGCAACATAGTAAGTGCTCATTGACTGTAGGCTGGTGGCTTATTATTATGCATTTTTGAATCCAAAGTGCATTCACTGAGCACTTCATAAGTGTAAGGACCTGTAGTAATATCATAGACTCTTTCAATTAATAATTTTTATTTAATACGTGAATATTACCATCCAGCTATTGCTTACAGCACATAATTATAGCTTTGTCTTCTGGCAAAGTATAAGTATGTTGTTATCATTTGGTTAAAGTTAGGGTTTAAAATTCTTGGTTGAGGGGTTGACTAACTTATATTTGGAGCCTAGACCATTAAGCTTTTCTGCATTTATGATTAGCCATGGTTTATATTCATTTATTTTGAAATATAATTATTTTAGAGTAAAACAGCATGAGGCTTCTATCAGAGGAGAAACAGATGAAGATGAGTTTGTTTCCACAGAGGAAGAAATAAAAATACCTGTGGACATAGGATCTTCCAACATGTCAATTGATCCCAAACATTCTAAAAACCATATGTAGGTACCCAGATTTCTAGTTAAGTCTAGAATTGCAAAAAGTTAACCTTAAATGGGTCCTTATTTAGTAGCTGGCTCCACTATCCTCACTAAGAAAAGTTCTTGACTTTCTTAAGATCATAGAATTAGTAGCGGAATTAGAGTCAGAAAGCAGCTTTCCTGATTGTTTAGAACATGGGATTTTCTGCCTTGATCACTATTAATCCTTAGAGCAAGGCATATAGAAGACATTTAATAAGAATTTGTAAAAGAAATGAATGCTTAATTCAGGGCTCTTTGTGTTATTTCCCAATTATCTGTAACTTTAATTGTACCCAAGGCTCTGAGACTGACATAATACAAAGGCCTGAAAAATATAAATTACCCTTGTTAGTGATTCCTGGAGGAGGACTGAGTAAATAATGTTCTATCTCAGCTTGGACTTTGAGTGTTATTCTTGCAGTCACCTGGTGGTTTGGGTCCTGTTTCCTTGTGCTTATGCCCCTCTATAGGGTAAATCAGTTGATTAGCTACTGAGTAATTTCTGTGAGCCCAGTTTTTCCAGTGGCTGAAGTCCTACCTTGTTCCCTTTGCCCTTCCCAAGACTTGATATAAAATGAGGCTGATACGTTACTTGGTTTGTAAGATTATCATGATGATTCATTGAATTAATGTATGTAAAGCCCTTAGGCCCAGCATATAATAAACACTTAATAAATATGAATTTATGAGACAAAATAGGTAGTGCAATTTTTTCAACAAATATTACCCCAAAAACCAACTGCTGCCTTTACTGAATCAACTTTAACACTCAGTAAAGAACACACATAAAATTCAACTTTCTTTTCAAAGACATCCAAGGATTGAACTCCATTTCATAACTAGAGTAAAGTAACCATGTTTGTTGAAGGGTCTGGTAGAATACAGCCATACATATTGCGGATTCAAATGGTAATGTTGAGAGCAGAAGCCACTAGTGCTAAGGTAAGTTATTCCTCACCAGCCTTTTTGGGTACTTTGTCAAACAGCTGTTGAGAGAATGGATTATTGGGTAAAGGGGAAAAGCGTGGAGGCAAGCATAGGCTGCCAGTGGAGAAAAAAAAGCAAAAAAGGCCAGATATTATTTTAAAAGCTTGACAGCTAGAAGAAGAACAAATAGTAATGTGATTTGGGTGTCTCAGTCAACAATTAAAGGAGTCAAGGGATAATTCTTTTTTTTTTTTTTTTTTTTTTTTTTTTTTTTTTTTTTTTTTTTTTTTTTTTTTTTTTTTTTTTTATGCAGATTCTAGCTCTGTCTCCTAGGCTGGAGTGCAGTGGAACGATCTCGGCTTACTTCAACCTCCACCTCCCTGGTTCAAGTGATTCTCCTCCCTCAGCCTCCCAACTAGCCTGGGATTACAGGCATGCACCACCACACTTGGCTAATTTTTATATTTTTAGTAGCGACAGGGTTTCACCATATTGGCCAGGGTGGTCTCGAACTCCTGACCTCATGGTCTACCCACCTCGGCCTCCCAAAGTGTTGGGATGACAGGCATGAGTCACTGCGCCTGGCTGGTGTTTCTTAACTCTCAGTGTGGTGAAATTCCTTGGATATTTCCAAGAGAGTTGAGTTGTCATTGCTCTTATTGATTCTCTCCTTCGGGAAGTATTCAAGGTAGCATCAGCCAGAGATGTGTCTTCCTCCTCACGTTCTTACAGTTGCCCAACTTTTCCTTTAAGGCCATGACAGAACGATTTTATGTGCCATGAACTGCAACTGGAGAGAGATTCAAAGCATCTTTTACTGCTGTATAGGTCAGTGTAGCAAAGATAGAGAGAAAGGAGTCAGTACTTAAAAATTTTAGAGAAACAATCAAGACTTAAAGATTGATTTTGTTCATGCAAAGTGGAGTTGAAGAAATGTGGTTGAGAGCTATATATAAATGGTGGTGCTAATGTAAACGGTAACTGAGAGGAAAGGGTTGGATGGATTAAGAAGTCTGGACAAGGTAACCTGCCTCTCAAAAATAATCCTTCGGGACTATTGCTATTTCTTTCACCACTAGCAGCATCACAGACATGAGTAAGCCAATAAGACCATGTAAAATTTAAAAGCATCACTTGTGTGCAAGGCGGATGAAATCTAACATAGAGCTCTCTTCCACGTGTGTTTTGTTGCAGAAGCTTCACCTTATTGCAATGAATTCACTTTTCTGTATTTTGTTTATTGTATCTATATGCAAATAAAGGCCTTTGAACAGGACACTTTAAAATATTCATGTTGTCTCCCGTCACAGCTTGTATTATAAGCAAATTGTTATTTAGTTGTATGAAACACACTTAAATGTGTTGTAAATAATTTAACTTTGAGAAAGTTTAGGAAGTTTATTAATAGTACGTGACATGTGTTTAAAGTACTGAAGCACATTTGACCTCAAATTATGGAACAAGAATATTAACTCACATTTTCTGTGATAAGAAATCATAAAATAATACTTCCCATTTATCTCCATTGAACATTTTGATTAGGGCTTGCTTTATAATGGTGGAAAATAAAAGAAAACATTAGTATTAAAATTATTGCATGGTAAAATGGCAGTACATATGCCAATCAATAAGAATTACATATCCACGGTGTCCTTACCACTAGGCACTAGATATGGTAAAACAATTGTTGCTTACCTTATACGTTCTTCTCCCCATTCTTACTAACAGCCCTGGTGTTAACCAGAATGATCCTCTTGAGTTACCTGTAATTTCTCTGTCCAAAATGCTTTCTTCTAGTCACAGGACAAGGTAAAGTTCTTACGCAGTATTCCAAGGAGCCCTGCATGATCTAGTCTCCTGTTACTTCTCTGACTCCATCTCTTACTCTTTTTCCCAGCTGGATATTATCTGTTATAGCCATTGGTTTTCTTGCTTTCTGTAATGTGCTTTGCATAATTCTAACGAGTGGCTTTTGCATCTGCTAGTTTCGCTTCCTGAAAGATTCTTCCTGCAGATATAAGGCTAATTTCTTCCCCTTCAGTAACTCTCTGCTTAAATGTCGTCTACTCAACAAAAGCCACCAAGACCGCCCTATTAAAAATTATGCCCACCTGAAACCTCTGCCTGCCTGCCTATCACCCCAATCCCCCTCACCTGCTGAGTTTGTCTGACTAGTTACTATGTTAATGTACTATCCATTTATTACCTTATTGCTTACTGTTTGTTACTTATCACTAGAATATAAGCATCATATGTGCAGGTATTTTTGTCTGCTTTACTTATTATTGTATCTACAAATCCCCATAACAGTGCCCGACACACAGAGGATGTTTAGTTAATATTTGCTGAATTGAATTTCTAGGTGTGGCAATGTGCCTAGCTAAGTTTTGAAATTCCTTTAAAGATTCAGGTCTTGTCTATGAGATTTAAGGATGAGTTTTTTTCATGGAGTCTTTAGGAAAGTTTTTCTTTTTCTTTTTAAAGCAGAACTTTTTCTCCTGTATTCTCTGTATTTTTCTGAAAAGTAAAAATGTATCATTTTTTAGTTACTATGTGAATTTTCTCAAAAATGAAAGATTCTAGTCATCAACAATGCCGTTCTTTCCTCATTCATACTACATATCAGTAGTTCACCTGAATCCACCTATTTCATTTTCAGAGTATCTCACATTTTCTCACTCTTTCAGTTTCTATTGCCCCTTTCTGAATTGCCCCACCCGTTTCACTACATTCAATTTTATTTACTAACATAGAAATCGTGTCACCCTACCTTTTATTTATTTATTTATTTTGGAGACAGAGTCTTGCTCTGTCGCCAGGCTGGAGTGCAATGGTGCAATCTCGGCTCACTGCAACATCTGCCTCCTGGGTTCAAGCGATTCTTCCGCCTCAGCCTCCCGAGTAGCTGGGACCACAGGCACGTGCCACCATGTCCAGCTAATTTTTGTATTTTTAGTAGAGACGGGGTTTCACCAGGTTGGCCGGGATTGTGTCGATCTCTTGACCTTGTGATCTGCCCACCTCGGCCTCCCAAAGTGCTGGGATTACAGGCGTGAGCCAGCGCGCCTGGCCATTTTTTTGTTTTGTTTTTGAGAGGTCATCTCGCTTTCACCCAGGTTGGAGTGCAGTGGTGCAATCTTGGCTCCCTGCCACCTCCACCTTCTACTTTCAAACCTCAGTCTCCTGAATAGCTGGGACTACAGTCACACGCCACTACCCCTGGCTAATTTTTGTATTTTTAGTAGAGACGGAGTTTCACAATATTGGTGAGGCTGGTCTGGAACTCCTGACCTCAGGTGATCCACCCATCTTAACCTCCCAAAGTGCTAGGATTGCAAGTGTGAGCCACCATGCCAGGCCTACACCCTTTATTCTTATTTTTCCCTTGCTTACAAAATAGAGTACTAACTACTTGTCACAGAATTCTAGATCCTTTGAAATCTGTTTCCACTTAACCTTTCAAGAGTATTCTTAACTTGATCTCCATTCTCGTGTACCCTAAACTCTAGTCACACAGATATAATTTTTGTTGCCCAAAAATGTAAAGTTTTCTTTAATTTTGCCTTTGCAAGTGCTGCTTTTTAACTAAAAGTACTCCCTGTCTTGTGGCTGGTAAAACTGCTGCTTATTTACCTTAATTGGGATATAAAGTTATGCCGAAGTAGCATCCAACCTCTAATCTAGGTTTAACACAATATAATGGTGGTATTCAAAATATGGTCCATAGACACCCTGAAGTCTCTGAGACCCTTCCAGGGTCTTGGTGAGAGCAAACTAGTTTCAAAATAATATTAAAATGGCATTTGTCTTTTCAACTTTGTTGACATTTGCACCCATGATAGTACATTGTGGGCAAAGGCAGTGGCATCAGAGTTACTATTAGGCATCATATCCTTCACTGCATTATATTCTTCGTTTGTTCCCACAAGAGAAAAAAAAGGTCAGTGTTCTTTAAAAATGTACTTGATGAAGCAGTGAAAATTATCAATTAAATTTTGACCCTTGAATAAATGCCTTTTTAATATTCTGTGTGACACAATGAGAAGAATACACAAAGCACTTCCACTGCATACAAAGTAGGATGATTTTCTCCAAGAAAAGCACCTATGCACTAGTTTGAGTTTTGAGCTGAATTGGCACATTTTTATGGAACTCTATTTTTACTTGAATAATGACTGACAAACTATTCAAAATTAGAGACTTGGCAGACATTTAAAAAATTAATGAAGTGAGTCTGTCACTTGATGAAAATCAACAGAGACATTTTATGATCAATGATACATTTCAGGATTTCAAATGAAAGAATTTTGAAAATCATATGTTTGCCTCAGGGAGTTTGACAGCCCCCACCCAGCAATACCTGAAGACTTTGCAGATGAGATTGGTGGTGATAGTAACACTTGTGGGTTTTTTTCTGTTTTATTTTTTATTTATTTATTTTTTTTGAGACAGAGTTTTACTCTTGTTTCTCAGGCTGGAGTGCAGTGGTGAGATCTCTGCAACCTCTACCTCCCAGGTTCAAGGGATTCTCCTGCCTCAGCCTCCCGAGCAGCTGGGATTACAGGCACATGCCACCATGCCTGGCTAATTTTTGTATTTTTAGTAGAGATGGGGTTTCGCCATGTTGGCCAGGCTGGTAATCCCAGCTGCTCCGGAGGCTGAGGCAAGAAAATTGCTTGAACCCAGGAGGCAGAAGGTTATGGTGGGCTGAGATAGCACCATTGCACTCCGGCCTGGGAGACAAGAGCGAAACTCCTGACCTCAGGTGATCCACCTGCCTCGGCCTCCCAATGTGCTGGAATTACAGGTGTGAGCCACTGCTTCCTGCAATTTTAAAAAAATATTTTAAAATGAAACATGCCAAAAGCTTAAGATCTGAATGACTCAGTCAACCATTTTTTTTCAGACGACCAATTACTCATGTTAAAAAATCGTGACAATAAAAGATCCATTCACAGTGCAATATAGATAATAGGTATTAATGTAACAGTATAAAGAGTTTGTTGATATGGTTTTAGATTCCAGATTGCAATTAACCTTTAATAAAATATAATTCGTTGAATATTTTTATTTAACATCAAAGAAGAAGACACCTAATTGCCTGAAAAGGCTATTTAAACACTGTCCTTTTACCAACCACACATTTTTACAATCTCAGATTCCTTCATATGCTTATACTAAAACAATGCATATCAACTGATTTGATGCAGAACCAGATAAGAAAAACTAATTTTATTCTATGAAGGCAGACATAAAGAGGATTTGAATTTGTAACTAAATTAAATGGATCTTGCTATGATCTAAGGTTTGTGTCCTCCAAAGTTTATGCTCAAATCCTAACCCTCAAGGTGATGGTATTAAAAGGTAAGGCCTTTAGCAGATAATTAATTAATGAGGTTGGGGAGCCTTCATGAATGACATTGGTGTACTTATAAAAGAGGCTTGAGGAAGGTTGTTTACCCTTCCATCATGTGAGGATCAATGACAATGTGAAGCTGCCATCTGTGACCACAGAGCAATCCCTCACCAAATGCTAAATCTGCAGGCACTCTGATCTTGAACTTCCCCATCTCTAGAACTATGAGAAAAAAATTTCTGCTGTTTATAATTTACTCAGTCTGGCCAGGTGCAGTGGCTTATGCCTGTAATTCCAGAACTCTGGGAGGCCAAGGTGAGCAGATCACCCGAGGTCAGGGGTTCAAGACCAGCCTGGCCAACATGGCAAAACTTCATCTATAATAAGAATACAAAAATTAGCTGGATGTGCTGGCCCCAGTCTGTAATCTCAGCTACTCGGGGGGCTGAGGTAGGAGAATCATTTGAATCCGGGAGGCAGAGGTTTCAGTGAGTTGAGATCACGCCACTGCACCCCAGCCTGGGAGAAAGAGTGAGGCTCCATCTAAAAAAAAAAAAAAAAAAAAAAGTTACTCACTCGAAGGTATTTTTTTAACAGCCCAAACAGACTCAGATGGGTCTTCTCACTAATTGTTTTTTTTGTTTGTTTTACTTATTATATATTTTTTAATTTTTTGTTTTGCATTTTAATTATTATAATATGTTAAATATATTGATTAAAATATATTATTTTAATTAAATACAAACAATTAAACAAATTTCCATTTTATTTATTTACTTGCTATTTGTATAAATTTAAGCGATACAAGCACAGTTTTGTTACATGAATATATTGAGGAATAATTAAGTCTGGATTTTTATGTATAACCGTCACCTAGTAAGTAGTTTCTTACCTCTCACCCCTGTCCCATCCTCTCAGCTTTTGGAATCTCCAATGTGTTCATGATTCCAGACTTTATGTCCATGTGCACACATTATTTAGCTCCCACCTGTAAGTGGGAACATGCAGTATTTGGCTTTCTGTTTCTTAGATGTTTCCCTTAAGATAATGGCCTCCAATTCCATCCATGTTGCTGCAAAAGACATTATTTCATTATTTTTAATGGTTAAATCATATTCCATGGCATACATATGAATGTAATATTTACCATATATGGGCTGTATGTATGTGTATATATGTATGTACATATGTATATATGAGTTGGCCATTTGTATATCTTCTTTTGCATAATTTCTATGCATATCCTTGGTCCATTTTTAAATAGAGTTATTTGTGATGGAGGATTTTTTCATGACCTCTTTGTTGGACTTGTGACAGGGATGTCCTATTTACTCAGCTGGCCATGCTCAACCCCTTGCAAGAGTGAGCACATAAGTGAGCAAGTCTGGCTGCTCCAGACACCAGCAGGAGCAAGCTCCATACAGAGCCCATGGCAGTGCCCAGATGGGGGTGCTGGTGACCCGAAAGACCAGAAGGCATGTTACAATGCTCTCTTAGCTGTTACAATGCTCTCTTAGCTCTACTGTTCTCAGACAGTAATATGTTATTAGCTCAGTTGGCCCCTTGCCTTATTGCGTGGGGCAGCTGCCCTCCACTGGCAAGGGCAAAGGGCCAGTGTGGCAGCCTTTTTTGGGCACTTGCACTCAGTGGGTCCCTAGCACTCGGTGGGTCTCTTGAACACTTGTTCAGTGTTCAAGAGGAATGAGGTCATGTGGATACTTGAAGGATACAGAAGGTGCATAATTTTATTTAGTGATGGAAATGGCTCTCTGTGGAGAGGGGTGCTGGAAAGGGGAGCTGGAGTGGGGACAGGATGAGCAGGTAGTTTTCCCTAGTGGTCTGGTCAGCTCTTCCCTGAAGTCAAACCATCTCTCCACTGAAGTCCAGCCATCTCTAAGAAGTTAAGCTTCCTCTCTCCAGTCAAGCCACTTCTCTCTTCTCTATCAACTGAGTCTGGGGTCTTTATAGGCACACGATGGGGTATGGGGTGGGCCATATGTAGTTTTGGAAAAGGCAACATTTGATTGACAAAATGGTATATCTTTAGAAAGAACAAATCAGGAAAAAGCAGGCAAACAGCAACAGAAGTTCTTGCTTTGGGACATGGGTTTTGGGCTTTTTGGCGTGAAGGTGAGCTTTCACCAGAAACCTGCTCCTGTCTGCCTCCTGCCTCTGTCCTTTGTTTTGTTGTTGTTGAGTTGTTTGGTTTCCTTGTGTGTATAGCAGTTTCCTGTTGGATGCTAGTTTGCATATATTTTCTCCCATTCTATAGGTTCTGTTCACTGTCTTGATTTCTTTTGCTATGCAGAGGTTTTTAGTTGGTGCCTCATTTGTCTATTTTTTTGTTTCTGTTGGTTGTGCTTTTGAGGCCTTAGTCATAAATTATTTGCCTTAGTCTGATGTCAAAAAAATTTATCTAGGTTTTCTTCTACTGTTTCTGTTTTTTCAAGTCTTACTTTTAAGTCTTTAATCTACCTTCAGTTGATTTTTTGTATATGGTGAGAGATAGGGGTCCAGTGTCATTCAGTTGACTATAGGCATGCAGCTTTATTTCTGGGTTCTTTAGTCTGTTTCATTAATCTCTGTGCTTATTTTTATATTAGTACCATGCTGTTTTAGTTACTTTAGCCTTATTGTATAATTCAAGGTCAGGTAATGTGATGCCTCCAGCTTTGTTTTTTTTGCTTATGATTGCTTTAATTTTTATTTTAATTTGAAACACAGTAATTATTAATAGATAAAACCTACATACAAAAAACCTCTCTAGGGTCCTCAATAGTTTTTAAGAGATCGAAGGAATCCTGAGACCAACATGTCTGAAAACAGACCAGTAAAGTTTGCTTTCTCATTTATGGTAGGTGCCTAACACAGTAAGCTAGGACGTCATATTTCAAATTGTCATTCAGGAAACTAGGATGAGAGGGGCTTTCCTATCTTGTATTTGTATCATTTGTAAATTGTAACTGGTTTATGAGCAAGGAAGCAGATGTAAAATACACATAGCCACATGCTAAATTCTGTGCGGTGGTTTAAACATATCTAGAGACAGGGAAAGCCAGTAAGGGAAGATGTCAACAGGGAGGTATTTCTGTAATATCTGCAATTTTATACTCTTTGTAGGGCTTTTCTTTTTATACTCTTTTTCTAGCCCTTTCTCTACTTAGAAAGCATTCTTCCCATAAATATACCCCCATAGAAATTATCACTCCTAACTTGTATCATAATTTTTTTCCTTACACATATAGTTCGATAAGTAAATCTCAAAATCATTAGTATAAATTAAGTTCCATATACCCCTGTGGCCTAACACAATGGTTGGCACATACTTAGTGCTTGATAAATATTTATTTACTTCATAGTTGTATTATATATTCAGTGTTTCAACTTAGGAAGAATGATTTATTTGTTCATCTAAGGCTCAGAAATACACAAATGAGTATCATTGGATTTATATGTTTTTTAAAAAAGCAATACTGACCAAGCTTCAGTTTTAATTTGAACTTAGTAAACTTTAAAGGGACAGTTAGAGAATACACAGCATCCTACATATAATATAGCATTGTTTTTCCTTTCTATTTTGTATAATTGCATAAAATATGTTTCTGTTAGTAATAAATATTGTACTATAAGTGAATCTTGGAAAGTCTATCAGGCAAAAATCATAGTGAAAAATAATATCAAAGTGTGAATTCCTATGTGTAACTTATACTTTCATATATTTTAATATATTATGAAAGGTGTGAGCCTACACTTATATGTCATCAGAAACTTGCACACTGTCACATAAACATATCACATGCGTATGTGGCAGAGGTAGTATTTGTCTTAGGGAGTCCATAACCTCTGTCTTTGGAATGGAGCTTTTCCTATTAGGACATTATAGAGTCATAAAAATCTCATAAAAATGTCATTAAATTCCATATGATAGTATTTTACATATGTAAAGCATGGTATTTTTCTCCAAGAAAGAGCAGATTGGCTTTTTCCAAATGGAGAATACAGGAAGAATTCACAGTTTCTTAGAAAATCCTATGTATTTATAGATCCAAAATAGTCAAATATGTCTTATTTTACAATGAAATCTTAAAGTGAGGATCTGAAATAAGAATTTAAGGATGAAAAGCTCTCCTCTATGGATTTGGAAACTAAAGTTCTCAAACACAAATGCAAAATTAGCTATGTAGATGATTCAAAGCATATGTGAGTAATGGAAATAGCAAAAAACTCTTATCAAAAGAATAAGCAGCACATTATACACTAAGAACTTCTAAAAAATGCGCATGTGAGAGCTACCAAAATCATGAACACATTATTATTATCACTATCATCATCATTTTCATCAGTTGCTATTTTTCAAACATACAGGGTTCATGATACAAGACACCACAAAACCACAAAAATATTTAAAAATTGCAAAGGAGCTCAAAAAGTAAAAATTGCTGTGTGTTACTAGAAAAATTAAAATAATGGCTCATTTATTGATTAAAGTTTAACACTTTCCAACAACTAAAAGTATGACATTTAATATTTTGCAAGAAGTTTATACAAGAGGGAAATTGTTTATGAAAAAGTTAACATAGAGTTAAAATTATCTGCAATCAGACCCTTCTGAATGTTTGAGAATCTGACTCAATATTTGCAACCAATTAAATTTTCCTATATATAGAGTTGACATTCCTGCTTAAAAAAAACAAACGGTCTTTTTCTTTGTTGTTTTCCTGTGGGTAGATTTATTATTTTTAGAGGGAAACTACCTCTTTCCACAGAAGGATTGAGATTTAAAATAAAAGCTTGAAGTCCGTATGACAGCCTTTATATATATAATACATAATGAAATTCAGTGACATTGTTGTTTATTTGAAAATAGAATGAAAATGTGCTCTCTTAAAAGCAAAGGTAGTATTCAGTTTACATTTTACACACGAAAATTAAAACAAAAACAAAAAATCAAAACACAGTTGCTTTAATCTTTAATGTGTAGAGCATATAAATTGGGATTAAAATGAAATAATAATTCCAAAATTTTATCCTTATGAGTGAGTAAATAATAATGGACCAGTTGCCAAAAAAAAACTAGAAAAATGATACACAGGTATACTTTTTATATAGAATGAATCTGCTTGAAGAGTTGGCAGAAATTTAAATATTTTTGAAATTGAATTAAATTTTAGTTGTCTAGAGGTGATTACAATTAAAATGACCCTGGTAAAAAGTAAAGTTTCCTGTAAATTGGGAGTAATAGCTTTGTACATCTACTTAGCATGCAATGGTTTTATGTTTGTCTGCATTTATGTATTGAGTAAAAAGAGACTTAATTTTACGCTGTCCATTTTGTTTTAGTATTCATTTGAATTCTTATTGTTTTGGAAAAGCTCAAAAAGTCACATAAAGATTTGAAAGATGTATAATGTGAAGGTGGCCCTCACTAAGAAATAGAGATAAAAATTTGTTTTCTTGAAACAAGTAAATTAAGGGATAATTATTTATATCTTAAAATAACCTTGACGATTTCTTAAAGAGTGACTTTTCCCTGATGAGTGTCAGAATCACTTGGTTCAGATACCAGGGATTTAAGCAAAATCTACAAATGATGCTGATACACACCAAAACGTCATTGCTTTACTATATTGCCTTTAAAATAGTCTTGATTCATAGAAATTCCATGATGCATTTCATGCACTTTCTTTGATTCCCTTGGCATTGCCTCAAGAACTTTCAGATTTGAAGCTTTGCTAGACAGGCAACTACTCTAACCTGAAGCGTTCCGCCACTGAGGCTAGACAGTTCCACACCAGAGTCTTTGTATCCTTCCCCAAAACCCGAATGAACTGTCATACCTACGGATGTGTAATCTTGCCTTGAGAGAGGCCACTTGCCTTATTCAGATGAAGCAGCCAGAAACACAGTGGAATTAACCTACTGTCAGAAAAAAATTGACTAATGGAAATAGGCAAGGGGAAAGAATTGGGTAGATGTATCATTCTCTTCTGTTCTTCCTGCGGACCACCCTGAGGCATGATTTCTCCATTTAGCATACCTGAAGATGTCCCACTTGGCTGAATGGACACATGTGCTATTGATTTAATTTCACAGCTCATCAACAAGCTAGTGCTACTCTTCTCATTCTTTTCTGTTTCACTATTTTTTTTAACCCCTCTATTATATACTGTAATTTTTTATAAGAAACTCAGAATGACAGTCTATGTGTACACATTTTAGAAATATATCTATTATATTCAATCAAATACATTTGTATTTTATAAGTTTTCTTTAATTCAAGTCTACAACAATAAAATTGTATCTATTATATTAAATAGATATATAAATATATCTGCTATATTAAATCAAATACATTTGTATTTACAACTGGTCCATTATTTTTACTCACTCATGAAAGAAAACAAATCCAGTCTTCTTACAGAGCTGTTAATGCAGAAACCCGGGATTGCATAGAGAACACATATTACTTGTTTTCATGGTGTTTTTGACCAACACTTCCTAAATGTCCAAGTTCACAGTCTAGTTTATAGGAATAAAAAAGATTCTTAAATTCTTTCTCTTATTCTACTTGCCCACAAGTCCCTACCAATCCAGCCATAAAATCATCATTGAGAAGTAATTGTTTTATTTTGAAGAAATAGAGGCTGTCCAATGTATTTACTTGTTACTTTGAAATTCAAGTGGCTATAAGGTATGGAAGAATCAGTGGGAGTGATGCTTTTCTTATCAATATTAATTATCTTATTTTCTCATCAATTAACAGTGGGAGAAATAGGGAACAAAGATGGCCAAATGTTTGAAAATTTGATTAGTGTATTTCTAGCTTGAGTCCTTCAAATTAAGTACCCTTCATCTCTTTTTCCTTTTTACATAAAAATTTCACCTAAAAATCATCCTAGAAATAGGAGTCATATTTTTCATGAACTAGAGGATCTACATTGTGACTTGTTATATCCATATCAATTCTTTAGATTAAATACAAGTGAATATTTTATGTGAGTTTTCATATCTTTAAAAATATTTCACTTACCATACTAAGTGGTGGTGAGAATATGGAGCAACAGAAACTAATAAACTCATGTTTGTAATATAAAATGATAAACACTTTGGAAATTAGTTTGTTAGTTGCTCCAACAAGTTAAACATAGAGGCTATAGATGAGCAATTTCACTTTTAAATTTTGGTCTAAGGGAAATGAAATCAAATGAAAAAATATGTATAGTCATACAGAAAATTATGCACAAATGTCACATATGCATGCAACATAATCTTACTCAGCAATAAAAAGAAATGATTTATTGATACACACAACAATTTGAAACTTCAAATCATTATACTGAGGATAAGAAGCTGGATAAAAGAGAGGATATATCATGTGATTCCATTTATATACAACCCTCTAAAATGCAAACTAACCTGTAGGGACAAAAAATGAGTAGCAGTTGCCCGTGGACAGACAAGAGAATGGCAGGACAGGCAGAAGAGGTTCTAAAGGAGCATGTGACAGTTAATTTAGTGCATCAATTTGACAAGTTTAGGGGATGTCCAAATACCTGGTAAAATATTACTTGTGGTCATGCCTATCACTGCGTTGCAGTGAGATTAACATTTGAATTAGTAGACTGAGTAAAGAGGGTCAGAGGTCAACAACAGGAGTGGGCATCAATCATTCAATCCTTTGATGGCAAGAACAGAACAATAGGTTGAGGACGAATGGATTTATCTCTGCTTCAGCTGGGCCATCAATCTTCTCCTGCCTTCAGACATTAGAACTGCTGGATATTGGGTTTTTGCCCTTGGACTAGAGCGTGTACCATTGGTTCCAAGGTTCTCAGACCTTCAGGTTTAGAGTAGAACCATACCACCACTTTCCTGTACCTCCAGCTTGCAGACAGAGGATCATGAGTTTGCTTAGCCTCCATAATCATGTGAGCCAATCCCTTATAATAATTTCCTTTCTATTTACATCTTTCCCTTATTAATTCTGTTTCTCTGGATAACCCTACCTAATACAGGACATGTGGAAACTTTTGGAGCTGATGTTTACATTTAATTTTCTTGATTGTGGAGATGATTTTACAGGTATAACCTGACAAACTTTGTCAAATTGTATATTTTATGCAGTTTACTTTATCTAAGTATACCCCAATAAAAACATAAAATATTATAAATAGGTGAAATATTACTATTTCTAATTATGATCTCTAAGAGATTTTTTAAAATTTTACTTTATGTTCTGGAATACATGTGCTGAATGTGCAAGTTTGTTACATAAGTGTACATGTGCCATGGTGGTTTGCTGCACCTATCAACCCATCATCTAGGTTTTAAGTCTGGCATGCATTAGGTATTTGTCTTAATGCTCTCCCTCCCCTTGTCCCCCACCCCCCAACAGGTCCCAGTGTGTGACGTTCCCTCCCTGTGTCCATGTGTTCTCATTGTTCAACTCCCACTTATGAGTGAGAACACTGCATGTTTGGTTTTCTGCTCCTGTGTTTGTTTGCTGAGGATTATGGTTTCCAGCTTCATTCACATTCCTGAAAAGGACCTGAACTCATTCTTTTTAATGTCTGCCTAGTATTCCATGGTGTATATGTGCCACATTTTCTTTATCCAGTCTATTATGGATGGGCATTTGGGTTGGTTCCAAGTTTTTGCTATTGTGAGTAGTGCTGCAATAAACATGTGTGCATGTGTCTCTATAGTATAATGATTTATAATCTGTTGGGTATATACCCAGTAATGGGATTGCTGGGTCAAATGGTATTTCTATTTCTAGATCCTTGAAGGATCACCACACTGTCTTCCACAATGGTTGAAGTAATTTACACTCCCACCAACAGTTTAAAAGCGTTCCCATTTCTTTGCATATATGCCAGCATCTGTTGTTTCCAGACTTTTTAATGATTGTAGTCTAACTGGAGTGAGACAGTATCTCACTGAATTTCTCTAATGACCAGTAATAATGAGCTTTTTGCCATATGTTTGTTGGCTGCATAAATGTCTTCATTTGAGTGTGTCTGTTCATATCTTTCACCCACTTTTTGATGGTTTCTTTTTTCCTGTAAATTTGTTTAATTTCCTTATAGATTCTGGATATTAGTCAGATGAATAGATTGCAAAAATTTTCTCCCATTCTATAGGTTGCCTGTTCACTCTGATGATAGTTTCTTTTGCTGTGGAAAGATCTTTAGTTTAATTATATCCCATTTTTCTATTTTGGCTTTTGTTGCCATTGCTTTTGATGTTTTAGTCACGAAGTCTTTGCCCATGCCTATGTCCTGAATAGCATTGCCTATGTTTTCTTCTAGAGTTTTTATGGTTCAAGGTTTTACATTTAAGGCTTTAATCCATGTTGAGTTAATTTTTGTGTAAGGTGTAAGGAAGTGTTCCAGTTTCAGTTTTCTGCATATGGCTAGTCAGTTTTCCCAACACCATTTATTAAATAGAAAATCCTTTTCCCATTGCTTGTTTTTGTTGGGTTTGTGGAAGATAAGATGGTTGTAGATGTGTGATATGATTTCTGCAGCCTCTATTCTGTTCCATTGGTCTATATATCTGTTTTGGTACCAGTACCATGCTGTTTTGGTTAGTGTATTCTTGCAGTATAGTTTGAAGTCAGGTAGTGTGATGCCTCCAGCTTTGATCTTTTGCTTAGGATTGTCTTGGCTATATGGACTCTTTTTTGGTTCCATATGAAATTTAAAGTAGTTTTTCCTAGTTCTTTGAAGGAAATCAATGAGATTGATGGTAATAGCCTTGAATCTATAAATTACTTTGGGCAGTATGGCCATTTTCACTATACTGATTCTTCCTAAACATGAGCATGGACTTTTTTCCATTTGTTTGTGTCCTCTCTTATTTCTTTGAGCTTTGTAGTTCTCCTTGAAGAGGTCCTTCATTTTCCTTGGAAGTTGTATACCTAGGTATTTAATTATCTTTGTAGCAATTGGGAATGGGAGTTTACTAACTATTTGGCTCTCTGTTATTGGAGTATAGGAATGCTTGTGATTTTCGCACATTGATTTTATATCCTGAGACTTTGCTGAGTTTGCCTGTCAGCTTTAGATTTTGGGTTGAGATGACGGGATTTTCTAAATATACAATCATGTCATCTGCAAACAGAGGCAATTTGACTTCCTCTCTTTCTATTTGAATACTCTTTATTTCTTTCTCTTGCCTGATTGCTCTGGCCAGAACTTACAATACTATGTTGAATAGGAGTAGTGAGAGAGGGTATCCTTGTCTTGTGCCAGTTTTCAAAGTGAATGCTTCCAGTTTTGCCTATTCAGTATAATATTGGCTATGGGCTTGCCATAAATGGCTCTTATTATTTTGAGATACGTTCCATCAATACTTAGTTTATTGAGAGTTTTTAGCATGAAGTGGTGTTGAATTTTATCGAGGGACTTTTCTGCATCTATTGAGATAATTGTGTAGTTTTTACCGTTAGTTCTGTGTATGTGATGGATTACATTTTTTGATTTGCATATGTTGAACCAGCATTGGATGCCAGGGATGAAGCCGACTTGATCATGGTGGATAAGCTTTTTGATGTACTGCTGAATTCAGATTGCCAGTATTTTATTGAGGATTTTCTCATTGATGTTCATCAGGGGTACTGGCCTGAAATTTTCTTTTTTTGTTGTGTATCTGCCAGGTTTTGGTTCAGGATGATGCTGTCCTCATAAAATGAGTTAGGGAGGATTCTCTCTTTTTCTAGTTTTTGTCATAGTTTCAGAAAGATTGGTACCAGCTTCTCTTTGTACCTCCAGTAGAATGTGGCTGTCAATCTGTCTAGTACTGGGCTTTTTTTTGTTATTGGTACACTACTAGTTACTAACTCAATTTCAGACCTTGACATTGGTCTATTCAGGGATTTGACTTCTTTCTTGTTTAGTCTTGGGAGGGTGTATGTGTCCACAAACTTATCAATTTCTTCTAGATTTTCTAATTTATTTGCGTAGAGGCGTTTATAGCATTCTGTGATAGTTTGTATTTCTGTGGGATCAATGGTGATATCACTTTTTATCATTTTTTGTTGTGTCTATTTGATTCTTCTCTTTTTTTTTCTTTATTAGTCTGACCTGTGGTCTATGCATTCTGTTAATCTTTTCCAATAACCAACTCCTGGATTCTCTGATTTTTTTTTAAGGGTTTTTCACGTCTCTATCTACTTCAGTTCTCCTTTTATCTTAGTTATTTCTTGTCTTCTGCTAGCTTTTGAATTTGTTTGCTCTTGCTTCCCTAGTTCATTTAATTGTGATGTTAGGGTGTTGATTTTAGATCTTTTCCACTTTCTGATGTGGGCATTAGTGCTATAAATTTTCCTTCTAAACACTGCTTTAACTGTGTCCCAAAGATTCGGGTACATTATCTCTTTGTCCTTATTGGTTTCGAAGAACTTCCTTAGTTCTGCCTTAATTTCGTTATTTACCTACTAGTCATTCAGGAGCAGGTTGTTCAGTTTCCAAGTAGTTGTGTGGTTTTGAGTAAGTTTCTTAATCCTGAGTTCTAATTTGATTGCACTGTGGTCTGAGAGGCTGTTTGTTGTAATTTCTGTTTTTTGCATTTGCTGAGGAGTGTTTTACTTACAATTATGTGGTCAATTTTAGGGTGAGTGCTATGTGGTGCTGAGAAGAATGAATATTCTGTTGATTTGAGGTGGAGAGTTCTGTAGATATCTATTAAGTCTGCTTGGTGGACTTCAGACTGCTATGCTGGCAGTGAGAATTTCAAGCCAGTGGTTCTTAGCTTTCTGGGCTCCATGGGAGTGAGAACTGCTGAGTGAGGCCACTTGGCTAACTGACTTCAGCCCCCTTTCCAGGGGAGTGAACGATTCTGTCTCACTGGGGTTCCAGGTGCCACTGGGGTATGAAAAAATAACTGCAGCTAGCTTGGTGTCTGCCCAAACAGCTGCCCAGCTTTGTGCTTGAAACCCAAGGTCCTGGTGGCGTAGGCACACGAAGGAATTTCCTGGTCTGCAGATTGCAAAAACAGTGGGAGAAGTGTAGTATCTGGGCCACACAGTGCAGTCCCTCATGGCTTTCCTTGGCTAGGGGAGGGAGGTCCCCAGCACCTTGCAATTCACAGGTGAGGCATCACCCCTCCCTGCTTCTGCTCGCCCTCCTAACCAGGAGGGTGGGCTGTACCCACTGCCTAACCAGTCCCAATGAGATGAACAGGGTACCTCAGCTGGAAATGCAGAAATCGCCCACCTTCTGCATTGGTCATGCTGGGAGCTGCAGACCCAAACCATTCTATTCAGCCATCTTGCCTCTATGTGTAAGAGATTTTTATTGCTACATAATAAATTACTAGAAACTTAATGGCTTTGAAATGACATTTAACATCTCACAGTTGTTGTTTTGGTTCTTTGGATCAGGAGTTTAGCGAAGGCTTAGCTGGGTTGGTTCGGTACTTCAGGACCTCTCACAAGCTAAAGTCAAGGTGTTGGCTAGGCAGTAGTCATCTCAAGGCTCAACTAGGGAAGGCGTTTCTTCTAAGCGCATTCACATGGTGGAGGGTAAGATTCAGTACCTATTGAAGCAGTAGACAAAGGGCATCCGTTCTTTGCTGACTGTTGGAGAAAGGCTGCCCTTAGTTCCTTGCTGCTTGGGCTGCTCCACAGAATAGCTCAAAATATGAGAGCTTGCTCTATAAGAGCAAGTAAGTTAGAAACGTGAGCAAGGGAGAAAATAAGTGAGAGAGCTAGAAAGAGAGAACAAAATGAAAGTTGCAATCTTTCATAACTTTATTTTAGAATTGACATCCCATCTCTTTTGCCACATTCTGTTCATCAGAAGAAAATCAAGGAGGGGGTATTACACAGAAGCATATGTAACAGGAGTCAGGGAGCGCTCGGGACCATTTCAGAAGCTGCCTAACATCATCTCCCAGAATTTATTAAAGACTAGGGAATAATATATACATAAATTCACTTTATACTTAGTGTCTCACAACACAAGTTGTTTACACAAATAGTCGTCATTGTGAAGAAATGTCTCATAAAGTTTTCCAGAAATAAATATTTTGCTCTAACAGTATCATTTAGAAACAATTTTATTTGCATATTGTCTTATAGATGCCATACTTGGTAAGAAGCATTTGTGCCCAGTTTAAACCTAACCATCAATTACCCTACTATTTCTACTTGAAGTGCGTTATATGTTGTGATAAAATATACAAGTTTAAAACATGTGTTTTGTTCTCAAGGACCTAGCCATCTTCCTGAAAAGGCAAACCTATAAAATGTGGAAAATTATGAATTAACGTTGCATATATAAGTGTTAAACTGAATGACACAGACTTTAAATAATGCAGCGATTCCTAGACGAGAAAAATCAATGAAGTTGAAAATTTTTATTTAGGAGTTGAAGCTTGAGGTGGGCCTTGAAAAATAATGAGTGCACTTGTTATTCTCTGCCTACAAGTCTACAATCTCCTTTCTAATTTTGGGGGCATTCTCAATTCTGTATTTTCTGGCAAAAAGAAACATCTTACCTCCCAAAGTACAGACACCTCCATTCCAACTGGCATGAAGTGCACTTTGATGCATGACTTTGTCTATCAAAAATTCCTTAGCTAAAATTTTTTATATGGAACAAATTAGACAAAGATGAAGTAAATTCTTTTGCGATGGTGTGTGGTGCTTTGATTTTTCTTGGTTTTCTGGGTCTAGTTTTCCAGTAAGTCTATTGGCTACTTATAAATTCCTCTTCTGCTTGAAGAGAGATGGCATCTGTTTATCTTGCGTGCATTCAACAACTTAGTTGACATAGCAAAATGTCACGCAGGTAAAGAATCATGTTAAGTTTGCTTCAGGTTAGGGAGACAGTATGAACAAAGGGCTGGGGGCCTACAATATGTTACTGGCTTTTTAAAACTATTTGGTATTTTTCGGCATAATTAATAACATAGACAGATGTGTATGTCTGATTTGGTAAGCATGTCTGTGACAAGCACCATGAAGTAAATAGAGAATGCTAATTAGATAACACCTGTCTCTGATAAAGAATAATGTGCATATTTTCAGTCTTAAAAGTTGAAAAAGCTTTGTACCACTTCGTGGAACTAGGAACAGGAAGAAAGTTGGATTGTCAGGGCTTGCCGTGGTAACAGAAATGTTCCCTCCTGTTCTGCAGGCTGTCCTCCAAGCACTAGCTTCCGCCCTGGAAAATAAGGCTTGTAATAGAGAAAAAATAAGAAGTAATCATTTGTGTTTGTGTGGGTTTGCTTTTTTTAATTTTTTTTTATTTTGGAGCTTAGGGTAAAGGCAAAGCAGATGCAATTGGAAATTTGACTCAGACCCCTTTTCTCAAGAAATATAAGTAATTAAGACCCCTTGTAAATACAAGTAAATAAGTAAATATATGTAAGACCTCTTATTTACTTTTTGGATGAGAGGAATTAGTATGTACACTATTGGAAGATGAAGGAGAATCCCTTGAATTTCCGAAAGTTGTCCTGTGTCTAGGTTGATACCAGCACTTTGGAGAGACAATGATTTCTAAACTGCTAAATGCCAGATATTTTACTCCAGGAAGATTTGTTGCTGCAAGAAAGCAGCAAGCATAAAGACCTTAAATATAAAATAATGTTTTTCAGTTATTAACACAGCCTTTAAAAGTAATATTTTATTACTCTAACCTGGAGCTCGGTGGCTGTGAGGGACTATAAACCCGTAAAGCATTCAGCATAGCATAATATGAAAGTCAAAGTAATGTTATTTTAATAAACATTTAAGTCCATCTGAAGTCATGTGCATTTTTAACAGCTTTCACCTCTTTACTAGACCTTGCTCACCTGAAAGAGAGATTGCTATAGGGTGTCACTAGTGTTTATGCATATTATTGAACAATTGGCTTCTGAAATTTGTGAAATCTATTCCCAAAGTGAAGGCTGAAATTTTACTGTGACTCCCTTAGCATTCTGTTTCTGCTAGACCCATAAGCGCTGTAAGTGCAGAGTTAACAGTGCATTTCACTCTGACTTCATCATTTACTAGTAAACCTAAATAGCATTTGAGAAAAGTACATAATAAATGCATTCAGACACTGCAGCTGTTTTTTGTCTGTTTTCCAAACACATAATGTGCTAATTTGGAAAAAAAATCAACAGCTGCAAATACATGTCAACAGCAAGGTCTTCAAGGGAAGGCCTTAATAGGTTTTGTTAATCAGTGGTGAACCAGGTGTGAATAAATAATTAACACACTTGATAACAGAGCCTTGTTGCCACTACTGGTGTAGCTAAGGTTCTGATAATCTTCCCTTTAAGTTCAGGATTTACCCACAATTTTTAATGTAATCACTATAAATTCAATAAAACTAATGTCAGATTTTTTTATAAGAATATTGAGTATGGATATCAGAAAAGAAACCCCACATAATTTAAAATGCCTTTCAATCTTACAACGAAAATAGATGTCCAATAATCTATTTCATTAGCATTTCGTTTTGTTAAACAAAGACCTTGTGCCTGTTAGTATAGAAATAATTAAGCAAAATTAATCTCATATAGAACATGTTAGCATATTTATTAACATTATGATTGTTTGTTTTCCTTTTGATAATGGAAAATTCTATAATGCAAAAGATGCATGATCGTAAGAGTATGTGAGCATAAAATGCACACCAGATCTCTGTGGTTATTACCCTCAAATCTGGCAACGTAAATGTTAATAAACCTATGTGTATTTTAAACACTTATTATGTAAGGGAGTAGAAAAGAAACATAAGGCACATTAACTATTTTTATGGTATATAAATATAATCAGTGAAGTCTTAACACTTATGGATATTAACAAACAAGCGACAAGACAGAAGAGTCATCATTTTTCAGAAGATGTATGTAGTATGCACTAGGTTTAGGATATACCAGCGGTTCTAAACTAGTGGCCCCTGGATCAGCCACATCAGCATTACCCGTGAACTTGTTTAATAGGCAAATTCTCATTCCTTGAGGAATCTCCACACTGTCTTCCACTAATTACACTCCCACCAACAGTGTAAAAGTGTTCCTATTTCTCCACATCCTCTCCAGCATCTGTTGTCTCCAGAATTTTTTAATGATCGCCATTCTAACTGGCATGAGATGGTATCTTAATGTGGTTTTGATTTGCATTTCTCTAATGAACAGTGATGAGCATTTTTTTATATGTTTGTTTTGGCCTTGTAAATAGAAATTCCATTAGACCCAGCAATCCCATTACTGGGTATATACCCAAAGGATTATAAATCATTCTATTATAAAGACACATGCACACATATGTTCCTTGTGGCACTGTTTACAATAGCAAAGACCTGGAACCAACCCAAAAGCCCATCAGTGATAGACTGGACAAAGAAAATGTGGCGCATATATACCATCGAATACTATGCAGCCATAAAAAAAAAAAGGATGATTTCATGTCCTTTGTAGGGATATGGATGAATCTGGAAACCATCATTCTCAGCAAACTGATACAAGAACAGAAAACCAAACACCACATGTTCTCACTGATAGGCGAGTGTTGAACAATGAGAACACATGGACACAGGGAGGGGAACGTCACACACTGGGGTCTGTTGGGGGTTGGGGGACTAGGGGAGGAACGGGAGTTTGGGGAAGCTGGGGAGGGATAACTTTGGGAGAAATGCCTGATGTAGGCAACGGGGGATGTAGACAGCAAGCAACCATGGCATGTGTGTACGTATGCAACAATCCTGCAAGATCTGCACATAAAGTACTTAAAGTACAATTTAAAAAAAAAGCAAATTCTCAGGCCCTACCTGAAACCCAGTCTGAAATCTGAGGGTGAGCCCCAGCGATTTATGGTTTAAGAAGCCCCTCCGGGTGATTTTGATGCTTGATAAATTTTAAGAATTATTTTTCTATGTTAGTCACAAATTTGTATAACAGAATAGTGTTAATTGCCAAATGCATGGTTGGATGACTAAGGCCCACATCTGGGAATAAAAGCTGTTTCACATCCCACACATTCTGTCAGAAAAGCCAGCAGCTGTCGGTGTCACTTCTGTTAGACTTTCTGAGAGGCACCAGAAAGCAGAAAAGTCACTTGTCACCATTTTTTTTTATCTTGATATAAGAAATGGACAGTGTGGGAAAAGGTTCAGTCACCTTTGGAAAAGAGAAGCATTTTTTTTTTTTTTGAGACAGAGTCTCATTCTGTTACCTAGGCTGGAGTGCAGTGGTGGGATGACGGCTCACTGTCACCTCTACTCCATAGGCTCAGGCAATCCTCCCTCCTCAACCTCCCAAGCAGCTGAGACTACAGGTGCACACTACCATGCCCAGCTAATTTCTTATTTTTGTAGAGACAGGGTTTCGTCATGTTGCCTAGGCTGGTCTTGAACTCCTGAGCTTAAGCAATCTTCCTGCCTCTGCCTCCCAAATTGCTGGAATTATAGGAGTGAGCCTCTGTGATTGGCCTAAAAGAGTAGTATTCTTAAAGCAGGGCTATCCCTCTTCTCCAGTTCATGGCAGTTGAGGAGATTAGAGGTACCTTGCTTTCCCAAGTTAAGGGTGGGAACTGCAAGTGATAGACTAGTAAAGGTGGCATTGCCCAAATGCTCACTCCTTTTACAATAGAAAAATTGATATTAACCTATCAACTAAAAATTGGAATCAGAGGAGTGCCTAAAGAGGTCGATCAAGCTTAGAGGCAAGGCTAGAGAAGTTTCTATAGATAATCTGTTTTGAAACTCTTGGCATATTAATTAGGTTGAAAGGAATCACTTGCCTATTCCGAAGAATAGAGGTAGATAGGATATGCAGACCTAGGATCTAGAAAATGACTCGTTTGACATCATGCTGTCACTGGCCCCGTAACCTTGAGCAAATCTCATTCCTTCATTTTTAAAATTAGAATAATAATACTACATAGCTTAAAGCGTTGTTGTATAGATTAAGGCAATGTACATTATTTAGTTTGACACATGGTACATAGTAATTGGTCAATAAACTGAGTGCACATTAAGATTTTAAAAATCTGCCGGGTGCGGTGGCTCACGCCTGTAATCCCAGCACTTTGGGAGGCCGAGGCGGGTGGATCACGAGGTCAAGAGATCGAGGCCATCCTGGTCAACATGGTGAAACCCCGTCTCTACTAAAAATACAAAACATTAGCTGGGCATGGTGGCGCGTGCCTGTAATCCCAGCTACTCAGGAGAATGAGGCAGGAGAATTGCCTGAACCCAGGAGGCGGAGGTTGAGGTGAGCCGAGATCGTGCCATTGCACTCCAGCCTGGGTAACAGAGTGAAACTCCGTCTCAAAAA
>NW_016107362.1:9028732-9033327 GCF_001604975.1 Cebus imitator
GTATAAGAAATAATTGCTACCTGCTGACAATGTGCAGGTATATTTTGTTTCAACATGCAGAATGTCTTCTGAAAGGTGACAGCGATGTTTACATTAAGTTTAATCAGTCCAGAGATAATCTCTCTCAGATTTTGTTAGTGGAATGTGAACACTTTGTTGGTTTCTCAACAAGTTCAGGCAGATTTCAAGTTTCCATGTACTTTTAAAGGTCTATGTACCTGTTTCGTTTTATTTTACATGTCACAATATCTAGTTTCTCAAAGAGTGCACATGTGCATAATATTGAATTAGAACCATCCATCACATAAGTGATACTTAGCAGGTAAACAAAACACATTAACATTTAAGCAAAAATGAGTTTTTGCCCCATCATGTTACCTACTTCTGATATAAGAGCTGTGAGAAACAGGCACTGAACAAAAATACGTATCAGGAAACATGATTCAACCTGCAGTAAGCTGGATTCCTGTGATGGAGAAATGTTTTATAACGATGTGTGACTGAATTAAACACCTGGTGGTTGCAATATCAAATTAAATCACGCCCTTTGAACTCAATTTCACTTATGAAGTAACTGTAGTTTTTTTTTTATTTTTTTTATTTTTTTAATGCACTGTGAAGATAAACTCATCAACTAGAATGCTGTGAAAGTGGGGATAAGGTAAGGAGAAGCTGGTTTCAAAAAGGCCTCATTATTATCTCTTCCTAATTAAAAAGAAATCATCTTTGTATTCGTATCTATAAATTAATTTTGGTAAATTACTTCATAATGTCTGTCATAACTGACAACAATATTTCCAAGTTGTGAGTTAACAATTTATGTTATTCCTTCTTCTACTCAGTCTCTTTTAATGGATAGGTGATCAAAATTATACTAACAATCATAACAAAACAATACTACTTTGAACAGTTATAATTATCATTTATTAAATGCTTTCTTTCAAGCATTTATACTTGTCAATATAAATGATCCTAGAATCTGTACAGACATTAACTCAAGTCATAAGGAAGACACTTCAAGTGGATCACCACTGCAAGGTCCATAAGAAATTATACTCCTTTTGCCCTTGATGCTTCCCCATGACCCCTAAGATTATCTGGCTGCTACAAATGACTCAGCATTCCTTGAGATAACTAGGTTCTCTTCCATTTCGAGTCTTGACTTGTGATTTGCCCTTTTTCTTTAGAAATCTCTTTATATTTTCACTTCAATTCCAATTCCCCTTTAGGGCTGGTTTTAGGTATCACTCTCTTTAGAGAAACTTCACTAACTTTCTTTGTCTTGTGTTGCTATAACAGAATATCTGAAGCTGGGTGATTTCTAAACAAAGAAGTTTATTTGACTCACAGTTCTGTGGCTGAAAACTCCATGATTGGGCAACTGCATCTGGAGAGAGCCTCCCTTATGCCACCTTGACTCATGATCCCAGAATAGTGAAGGCTTCATGCGATCATAATCTTTACCAGGTTGAGAAGACGTGGATAGGTTATGCTCCTTGTGAATAGGGACTGTATTTTGTTACTCACATGTAGTAAAGTTCCAGGGCACAGTAGGTTACCATTATATGTTTGTTGAAACAATGAGTAAGGTAAATATTTTTATATTCTTGTAATTACATTTAGACAATTTTTGAAATAATTTCTGGGTTACAAAACAACACACACACACACACACACACACACACACACACACACACACAAAAGGCTGTGAACACAGCAGGGCAAGAATATTCAGACATTTACATTCTAAGGATATTGACTTTAAAATGTCTTAAGTCAGTGTTTTACTTTACCCTTTAGTCATTGAAGGATTTCAAGTCCACTTAAAAAGCATTGCCAAATGTGTATTATATGAGTGATTTAAAGCTAATGGCAATGGAATTGGATGAATAAAAAGACAGAAACAAAGAAAAATTCACAAATAAAAATGCAAAATGAGAATCTAAGCTATATGGGGTTATTTAGGCTGAATAGTCAATTGCTGCATTTCTGCAAGATACATTCATCTGTTTCTCGAGTAAAGAAATGTTAAAACTAAATTTAACTAAACTTTCTTTTTTTTTTAACAGAATTTTGATGATGAATGATATCTCTAATTTGAATGCTTTGGGGAGTGATATTTAAATAGGAATCAAATAGTGATTAAAGAGCAAACAAATTTTGTGAAAATTTAATCTATGACTTTCAGAAATCAGATATAGAAATAAGAAACATATATATATATTTTAAAATAAGTATTGAAAACAAATCAAAATTATGTGTGCTGTAAATGGCATGCATTATTTATAGAATCGATTACAATCAGAAGTATTACATATGCACATATATCAATTATGCTAAAAGATTTCAGATATTTAATGACTAAAGGCTCATAGCTGCCTCAGAACTAATTATAAAATGAATAAGCTATTATCCATCTTCCTAGATGTTTCTGAAATATCTTTGAATATTTAGCATTGTTTTGAGCAAGATGTTGTATTAGTTTTATACATTTGACAGCAAATTAAATGTATTAATCAGATTGATTTGAATTCATTTTTTCACTGTCATGCCTAGAACAATTCAGTTCTAGAAGATTATCTAAAGAAATTTTTGTAAGATGATTGAAATGTTATGAGCTTCTAGTTCTGTTGAAATACTAATGGCTTGAAAATTTTAGTAGCTTTTCTCATTCTACATGCATGTTTTGTTAGTATTTCAGATGATGCAAACTTGGACTATAATAAATAATAACTAAAACAAGGTAATATTTTTTCCCAAGTATCAGGAAAACATATATACAACTCTTCTTTAAAATACAAAGTTGATGTTTCTGTTTACTTTTTAAATATAAAGTTTTTGCTTGGAAAAAATAGTAGTAAAAAAAGTGAAAAAAGTGTTTCCATCATTTCCTTCTTTGTGTTCCTGTGATCAGTATCAGGAGGTCACGTTATACGGTAGTGAAAAATACCAGCTTTGTTCAGAGTGTCTGACATGTTTTATGTGCTCAACGGAAATTTATTGATGAATGCATTTAAATTCTCTTTCTCTCACTTTTTATATTCATGTTCTTGGGCAAGTACTTAGTCTCGCTAAGCCCCATTTTCCCTCGGAAAATGGGAATAATCCCTGTTGTGATTAAATGATGGATTTGGATATGCTTAGACTTTTAAATTGTGCTCCCTCTTACCAATTCCCTGTGTTCCTAGGTTCTCCTGTTGCCATGTACCCTGAAAGCGGGAACTTCTTTATGGGGAAGCCTCTGTATCCACTGTGTGTGCTGGATGTGAATAACTTGGTAGTAACTGGTTACAAACCATTCTTAATATGCATGTACGTCTCTTCAAAGTGTTAATTATTCCTGGCACTGATGAAATCGAACATATTCTAATTGTAGGCTTCCTCTCCAGAGCTTGCTGTGAGAAACTGCTCAGGACTATACAAGAGCCAGCTGCTAGAGGTGCTCCGTGGAAGACACAGAAGGCCTAGCTGGTTGCTCTATTTCAAGACAGTTATCTGAAGTTCATGCCAAGAATGCAACAATCTAGGTGCCATGCCATGTATTCTGCCTAATTTACACAACGTTGAACAGCATGTTGTTGTTCATACAGAGATTTCTTCATCTTGTTGTTGAGTATCAGATATTTTCCCTGATGGAAAGCTAAAATTGCCATGGCAAATGGTGAACTAAGGTCAGCTGCAGGAAGTTTTGGTGGTTTTCTTTTTTCCAGTATCATTTATATTAACATTTTCTTGCAATTGTAAGTAATAAAATACTAAAGAAGTGAAAATATTTCAACACATTGAAAGTTTTAGTAGTTCCATTTATTATTGAACTTTATTATATATAGATATTTCAGTAGTTCTATTTAAAAACAGTGATACACTTACCTGTTAAATTTTATTCTGGACAATGTCAGCAGTTAGGAATTATAAAAAATAAGGTAGATTCATATTAATTGCTTCTAAATTGTGTAGGTCCCTTCCACTCACTATACTTTACTACCTGGTTCTATAAGAAAGTCCATTATTCCAAAGATGCTGGACTTCTATGCTCTTTACATAAAATTGCTAATTTAAAAAATTCTTAAAAATATGTTAAGTATGTGTATTATTCTGTCCTCATGCTGTGAATGAAGACGTGCCTGAGACTGGGTAATTTTTAAAGGAAAGAGGTTTAATTGATTTATAGTTGCTTATGGCTTGGGAGGTCTCACAGTCATGGAGGAAAGCAAGTGAGGAGAAAAGGCACATTTTACATGGCAGCAGGGAAGAGAGCATGTGTAGGGGAACTCTTCTTTATAAAACCATCAGGTCTCATGTGACTTATTCAATACCATGCCAACAGCATGGGAAAGACCTGCCCCCGTGATTAAATTATCTCCCACCAAGTCCCTCCTACAACATGTGTGAATTATGCGAACTACAATTCAACAGCAAATTTTGATGGGGACACAGCCAAACCATATCTGTATAGTACCAGGCAAATAGCAAATGCCCATGACACAGATACTTTGTTATATTATTATGGATAAGACAAACGGCCAGGGTTAAGAGTTCAATCACATGGTATAAACAGGATTTGTTTTTTTTTTTTTTTTTTTTTTTTTTTTTTT
>NW_016107362.1:9038182-9066473 GCF_001604975.1 Cebus imitator
GGCCGAAACAGCCGCGCTTGTGACCGTGGAGCACCTCTGCCCGGGAATTTCCTAGTCTGTGGGCAATAAAAACACGGCGTCCACTCACCCTCTGCGCTTTCACTGGGAGCTGCAATCCTGAGCTGTTCCTAAACGGCCATCTTGGATCGATTTCCCGGATTTGTTTTCATAGGTGGTCAATTGGTTAATGTGGAGATATACTCTAAAATACTTGAATAAAAAGAACCCATCTGATGCTCCTGGCATTGCAGTGTTTCTATGTGTCTTTGGAAGTCACTCTGTATTTTTTTATTTAATCTTGTCTTTTTAAGTAATGGAGAAACTCAATGCTGGTGGACAAAAGTGTCCACACAGAATTGAAGACCTTATTCAGAAATGTGGTTCTCCTTTAAAGTAAAGACCCTTCTTCCCTGCATATAAACATGAGCTCAGCAATTGCCAGCAGATATAAATAACCAGCTGTCACTTATTGTGGGGATAATTGTAGGTACTCGATCTTTCCTAATTTACAATTTGTTCTGAAATACATATCTGTCTTTTGTATATGAGAATCACACATCTCTGAGAGGAGGTAACATGTTCAGAGTCACACTTTGGGAGGCAGAGTAGAAAACTGAACCAGGCTCAGTGCAGGCAAAGCCTATGCTTTTTTCTTATGGTGTTATCCTGCTTGTGTTACTCATAGGTAATTCTTACAGTGCATATTGGATTCCCTTTTGTTGACTCATTGCCGAATGCCTCTGAATAAAGAAATTCACCTTAGAGGTCCAAATATTTTTTTCAATGCCATAACATGGCTATGAATCAAGGGCATAGAGATTTTTTTTTTTTTTTTTTTGCTTTCCTTGATGCCAGGCGGAACCAAAGAGAGGGTTAAAATGTTTTGGATCAAATATTGCTAGTTTAGCAAAATGCTAATGTCTTAAAAAATGAGAAAAAATTTCTAGAAATTTTTTTTTAAATATTTGTGCTTCAATTTTTAGGATTGTTTTCTCTGTTTTGTTGTAATGTCCTCAAGGTCTCCTAACATCTTTCTCTCTAGGTGTAGGCCAAGAACCAGCACCAACGTCGTTCCATGGGAGCATCTTAGAAATACAGACAGGCACGCCCCACCCAGACCTAGTGAATCAGCACCTGCATTTTTTTTTCTTTTTAAAGCTTTAGGTGATTCATAGGCACATTAAAGTTTGAGATTCTCTGTCTTAGCCTGCCATCAGAATGCTTTTAAACAGCCTTGGAAATTAGAGAATAAACACAAGCATTATGTCTCTCAAGTATCAACAATTCTATTTTCATATGCTTATATTTCCTAATGGAAACAGAAGCATTTCATAAATAATCAATCATCTCTCAGGCCCACTCTGGCTCCCAGCCTCAGAAATTTGTTTCCCTCCAATTGAGGTCACTTGACTTCCATCTGTAGGACTCCCTTATCTTGCTTCTGAATTTCTGGAATAAACTCTTATCTAACAAAAGAGCAGTATTGCATTCTCTGGTTCAGCCTCAAGTCATCTCTTGTTTTCTCCTGGTTCCTGCAGTTTATATAATTTGTCTTGTCTCTTGTTTACTGTTCCTGTACCTTCAGATTAGTAAAGACTCACATAATGCA
The DNA here is from genome assembly GCF_001604975.1 of Cebus imitator. Taxonomy (NCBI): domain Eukaryota; kingdom Metazoa; phylum Chordata; class Mammalia; order Primates; family Cebidae; genus Cebus; species Cebus imitator. Next base: position 9,039,792 of record NW_016107362.1, read on the forward strand.
TCTTTCTCTTTCAACATTACTGTTTTTTTTTTTTTTTTTTTTTTTTTTTTTTTTTTTTTTTTTTTTTTTTTTTTGTTTGTTTTTTCTGATAGTTGCTACTTGCTTACTTATTGGCCTGCCAAGAGTTTGCATCCTGGATTTTCTGGTGTCACCTTTCAGCTGACTATTTGTCCATTTTCACACTGCTATAAAGAAATAGCCGAGACTCAATGTGATATAATTGGCTCACGATTCCACAGGTTGTAGGGGATGCTTGGCAGCATTTGCTTCTGGGGAGGCATTAGGGAGATTTTACAATCATGATGGAAGGCAAAGGGGAAGCAGGCTTGTCTTACAGGACCAGAGCATGAGGAAGGTGAGGAGAAGGTGCCACACACCTTTAAACAACCACACTTTTAAGAACTCGATATTGTGACCAAGAGCAATGATGTTAAACCATTAGAAAATGCCCCCATGACACAATCAACTCCCATCAGGTCCCGCTTCTATGGTTGGAATCTGTAACTGGGAATATTACTATTCAACATGAGATGTGGGCAGAGGCATGAATTCAAACCATATTGTTTCACCACTTGCCCCTCTCAAATCTCATGTCCCTCTCACATTGCAAAATACAATGATGCCTTTGCAACAGTCCCCCAAAGTCTTAACTCATTTCAGCATTAACTCAAAAGTCCAAAGTCTCATCTGAGAAAAGGTTAGTTCCTTCTGCAAATAAGCCTGTAAAATCAAAAGTAAGTTAGTTACTTCCGGTATACAATGAAAGTACTAGCATTGGGTAAATATTCCCATTCCCAAAGGGAGAAATTGGCCACAAGAAAGGGGCTACAGGCCCTGTGCAAGCCGAAAACCCAGAGGTCAGTCAGTAAGTATTAAAGCCCCAAAATATCTCTTTTGGCTCCATGTCTTACATCCAAGCCACATTGGTACCAGGGGTAGGCTCACAAGGCCGTGGACAGCTCTGCCCCTGTTGCTTTGCAGGGGTCTGCCCCCATGGCCCCTTCTCTCTTTCAGAATGGGAATATTCTCCCAGTAATTGTACTCTCATTGTATCTTGGAAGTAACTAACTTGTTTTTGATTTTACAGGCTTGTATGACAAGGACTAGCCTTGTCTCAGATGAGACTTTGGGATTTGACTTTTGAGTTAATGCTGAAATGAGTTAAGACTTTGGGGGACTGTTGGGAAGCCATCATTGTATTTTGCAATGTGAAAAGGTCATGATATTTGGGAGGGACCAGTGGTGGAATGGTATGGTTTGAATCTGTGTCCCTGCCCAAATCTCATGTTGAATTGTAGTCTCCAGTGATGGAGGTGGGACTTGGTGGGAGGTGATTGCATCACGGGGACATTTTCAAATGGTTTAACACTGTCATTTGTTGCAATAGTCAATTCTCCTGAGATCTGATTGTTTAAAAGTGTGTGGAACCTCTCCCCTCTCTCTCTTTCTTCTGCTCCAGCTATGTAAAGACAAGTCTGCTTCCCCTTTGCCTTCTACCATGATTGTAAAATCTCCCTGAGGCCTCCCCAAAAGCAGATGTTATCATGCTTCCTGTATAGTCTGTGGAATAATGAGCCAACTAAACCTCTTTTGTTTATCTATTACTGAATCTCAGGCCTTTAACAGTGTGAGAAGTGACTAATACAAGCCAGATTGCCATGCTCTTGCCTGCTCCAGCATTATATTACTTAGCTTTAATAGCAATATTTTAAATCTATGCTGCCTAGTTCTTGTGGTAAATGATGCAGGCAGTCATTTAGCTTTGTGCTTTGCCCTTTCAACTCAACCTCTTTTCAAGGCTGACAATGGAGGCATACTTTCTGTCCTGGAGGTGATTCAAAATCCAAATTCTAGAGAATTCTTGTCTCGCTTTACATGACTAGGAGCTCCAAAACTTGGCAATATGGCCCAATCAAAAAAACATAGATAAGACAGTAAAAAAATCTTTATTATGAATATCATTTTAAAAACACATAGATTAACTGTGAAAACATGTAGATTAGCTGTGAACATATATATATATATTAGCTGTGAATTTGTAATATCTGCATGCCTGCCTTTCCCATAACTATGTTCTGCCACCTTTCAATGAAGAAGAGTACGATTTTCAAAACTACTGAACTTGGAAAAATATGGTAAGTCTGGCTATTTTCACATTTTCTTCAGAATCTACTAAGAGCAAAGATATTATTAATTCATCATGTAAAATGAAAGTTTTGGCAAAAATAAGATCCATGAAACTTTAGGAAACAAATGCTAAAGTTTATTCAGAATATTACACCCAAAAAGATAAAGATTTGACATTTGCTTAGTTATTTGAAACTGAAAAAGTAAAACCAACCTTAAATCTATGCTGCTTGGTCCTTTTTCTGGCCCAGCATTATTACCATCTTCGGGATATCTTACTTTCAATGAATTGTATCTAGAGTGAAGACAGAGCACCAGATTTTCCTAGAAATCTCCTTCTGTGTCTGACCCTTCCTCTGTTCTGTGATTTTGCACTGCCTATCTTGCTGTGTGAGGTCTAATATGCATTGGAGCAAACTAATTCATTTTCCTTGTCATGTTACATTCAGTCACTTTTATCGTCAGCATCCCGTGATAGAATTTACAAAATCCTCTCTTTTTGTATCAAAAATTCTAGTTGTGACTTTGATTATCACAAAACTAGGTACTTTGCTTTTCCATGTGAATATTAGGATCAGTTTGTGAATTTCTGAAAAAAAAAAATCCTGCAGTGATTTTAATTGGGATTACATGGGGGAAAATTGATATCTTAACAATTCTGAACAAAATGTTTTCATTTATGTGGATTTCTAGTTTATGTCTACCATGTTTTCAAATAGGTTACTGGTTTAGCATAGTTTTGTCTGGGTTATGCCTAAATATTTCATTGTTTTTGATTCTGATAAAAATGTTATTTTTATAAAGGGCATACAAATAGGAAGAGAGGAAGTTAAACACACCTGTTTGCAGATTACATGATTCTAATTTAGAAATCTAAATTAGACTGAGTCTCAGCCCATAGTCTCAGCCCAAAAGCTTCTTATGCTGATAAACAATTTCAGAAAAATCTCAGGATACAAAAATAAGTTGTAAAAATCACTAGCCTTCCTACACACCAACAGCAGTCAAGCTGAAAACCAAATCAGGAATGAACTTTCATTCATAATTGCCACAGAAAGAACAAAATAAGAACACAGCTCAGTAGTAAAGTAAAAGATCTCTGTAAGGAGAACTACAGAACACTGCTTAAAGAAATCAAATATGACACAAACAAATGGAAAAACATTCTATGTTCATGGCTAGGAAGAATCAATATGGTTAAAATGGGTATACTACCCAAAGCAGAAAACAATTTTAAAATTCATATGGAAACAAAACAGAGCCCTAGTAGTCAAGGCAACCCTAAGCAAAAATAACAAAGCTGGAGGCATCAGGCTACTTGACTTAAAACTATACTACAGGGCTACAGTAACCAAAACAGCATGGTACTGGTACAAAACCAAACACATAGTACAAAATAGAGAACCCAGAAATAAGGCAACATACCTACAACTATCTGATCTTTGACAAACTGGACAAAAACAAGCAATGGGGAAGGAATTCTCTATTCAATAAATGGTGTTGGGATCACTGGCTAGCCATATGCAGAAGATTGATAATGGATCCCTTCTTTACATCCTATATATAAATTAACTCAAGATGGATTAAAGACTTAAATGTAAAACCCAAATCTATAAAAGCCTTGGAAGACAACCTAGGCAGTACCATTTAGGAGATAGGCACAGACAAATGTTTCATGACGAAGATGCAAAAAGCAATATCAACAAAGCAAAATTTGACAACTGGGATCTAATTTGACTAAAGAGCTTCTTCACATCAAAAGAAACTACTAACAAAATAAACAGATAACCTAAAGAATGGGAGAAAGTTTCTTGCAAATGGTGCATCTGACAAAGGTCTAATATCCAGCATCTATAAGAAACTTAAACAACTTTGCAAGTAAAAAACAACTGCGGCCAGGCAGGGTGGCTCACGCCTGTAATCCCAGCACTTTGGGAGGCGGAGGTAGGTAGATCATGAGGTCAAGAGATGGAGACCATCCTGGTCAAAGTGGTGAAACCCCGTCTCTACTAAAAAATACACAAATTAGCTGGGTGTGGTGGTGTGCACCTGTAGTCCTAGCTACTAGGGAGGCTGAGGCAGGAGAATTGCTTGAACCCGGGTGGTGGAGATTGCAGAAGGCTGAGATTGTGCCATTGTCCTCCAGCCTGGTGCCTGTTGGCAGAGCAAGACTCTGCCTCAAAAAAAGAAAAAAAAAAAAAACAAGTGCATAAAAAATCGGACAAAGGACATCAAGAGACACTTTTCAAAAGACGACATTGATGTGGTTTGGCTCTGTGTCCACAACCAAATTTCATCTCAAATTATAATCTCCACATGCCAAGGGAGGGACCAAGTCAGAAGTGGTTGGATCATAGGGATAATTTTCCCCATGCTATTCTCATAATGGTGGGACAGTTTTTGTGAGATCTAATGGTTTGGAAGTGGCATTTTCCCCTACTTTCTCTCTCTCTTTTTCTCTCTCCTGCCACCTTGTGAAGATGGTGCCTGCTGCTTCTTTGCCTTCTGCTATGATTCTAAGATTCCTGAGGCCTCCCCAGCCACGCAGAATTGTGAGTTAACTAAATCTTTTGTCTTCATAAATTACCCAGTCTCAGTTAGTATCTTTAGATAGCAGTGTGAGAACAGAATAATACAGAAAATACATGTGGCCAACAATTATATAAAAACAAGCTCAACATCACTGATCATTACAGAAATGCAAATCAACATCACAAAAATGAGATACCATCTAACACTAGTCAGAATGGTTATTAATAAAATGTTAAAAAAAATAACATGCTGGTGAGGTTGTGGAGAAAAAGGAACGCTTATACACTGTTGGTGAGAGTGTAAATCTGTTGAGCTGTTGTAGAAGACAGTGATTCCTCAAAGACTTAGAGACAGAAATTATTCAACACAGTAGGGTATATACCCAAAGAAATGTAAATCATTCCATTATAAAGACCCATGCACACACATGTTCATTGCAACCCTATTCACATAGCATATATGTGGAATCAACTTAAGTGATGGCCATCATTGATAGACTTGATAAAAAAAATGTGGCACATATATACCATGAAATACTATGCAGCCATGAAAAAGAATGAGATCATGTCCTCTGCATGGACATGGATAGAGCTGGAGGCCGTGATCCTTGGCAAACTAACACAACAATACTGCATGTTCTCACTCTTAAGTGGAGCTAAATGGTGAGAACATGTGGACACATAGAGGGGAATAACACACATTGCTGCCTATCAGAGTGTGCAGGGTGGGAGGAGGGAAAGAATCAACAATAACTAATGGGTATTAAGCTTAACACCTGGGTGACGATATAATCTGTACAACAGACTCCCGTGACACATGTCATGGGAGTTACCTATGTAACAAACCTGCACATGTATTCCTGAACTTAAAATTAAAAAAAAAAAATAGAGCGTGGTTTAAAATATGTGGTATTTAAAAAAAATTCAAATCCTTTCTTGGTTGTATTACTTAGGTGGATAATTTAGTGTTTCTAGTATATAACTTATAACACAGTCAAATAATATTATACTACCAGATTGTATACAAATTTTAGGGAAGTGTATTTCCACATTTCCATTTCTATCTCTTTCCACCACCCACCTTCTCCTCAGACAAAACAAAGCAAATACAAAAATCAAACAAATCCTTACTGTTTTGGTAGAGTACTTGACTTTTACTCATTGATGGTGGATTTAAACTTCTGACCTCAAGAATTATAAAAGAATAAATTTATATTGTTTTAAGCTATAATATTTGCAGTAATTTATTAAAGCAGAAATAGGAAGCTAATACACTTCTCAAATTTCAGGGATTATTATCTTTTGTTGGTTAATGATTTAAAAACAATTATATACTGTGTTGGTTTCCTTTTGGCTGTTCCAGGTTGGAAGATAAGTCTGACCTCTATTACTCCATCTGAACTGAAACTAAAAATCCTAATATGATTTCTTAAAACATTGAGGCAATTGTAAAGATTGCATAGAGTTTCTTGTTTTATGGATAAAAGTATTCTGCAGTGCATAAATTTTGTGCAATTGATGACTTGAAGGTAGAGAAAGTGAGTGGTATAAAGACGGTGCCTTCTAATAGTAGCAAAGAAAGTAATTTATACTGCTGTTTGGTGAAAGTATGATGTTTAGGAAAAGAGCTTTGCAGTTACATCTCAGTCTAGTTTTTTTTATTTTACTCCTTTTTACCTGGTGATTCAGGCAAAGTGTTAACTACTCTGAGCCTTGATTCTGTTGTCTACAAGGCAAGGAAAATTTCCTGATGAGTATTGTAAAAAATATGATTTTTGATTTATTATCTCTTCTAATGAAAGATTAAAACTTTAAACAATGCAGAAATTCAGGGCCAGGCTACCATTTCCTCTTAAAAAATGGTTAAGGTTGGGGAAGAGGGGTGTAGATGCCTGGTGAGCAGCTAGAGGCTTTTGGATAAAAACTGGACTGCTAAGAAAGCAATTGTAAATTTCTATATGATAAGTGATATTTTTATAGTTAAAGCTGAGACTTGTACTGTCTGTATGAGGTTTTCAAATTGGGACTATCCTTTAGTCTCAAGAGTGAGCTAAAACTGAGCCAAAACTGAGAGCCAAAATTCTTTTGTTCCAAGGAAAATACATTGAATGATCTGGTTGATTAACTTCAAAGTAAATCCCAAAACATTTGGTCTGATTCAGCCCCCTGATGGAGCCACGGTCTCCCGGGTGAGCACTAGGCCTTACATAAAAGGAAAATAGCAGTTACTGAATTTCTACCATTTACAATTTTAGTCCTTAAACCACATGACTTCACAAACCCCACACCTTTCATCATGGATTTTCTTCTCCCATCCTCTGACTCAGCTCTACCCACTTGCTACGTCTCCACTGCTTTCATCTTGTTTGTCTCTGTCATTCCACACATGTTCATTTTTGATAAGTTCGTGCCTATATCTGGTCCACGGACTTCGGCTGTTCTTTAGAACCTTCCTGATCTCAAGGATGAAAAGGTTAGATTACAGAATAAAACTTGAAATTTTATGTTATATCACTCGTCTAGGATATAAAAGTTTTTATATTATACTTTATATTATCCAGACCTAGAATTAGGCTACCTAGTTTGAAACCTTGCCCACTGTTTTCTATCTGCATCTCTATAGGAAAGCCACTTAATTTTTTCTTAGCCTTAGCTCCCTTATATGTAAACAGAGACAAACAATAACGGTACCTTCTTCATTAGGTACCTATAAGAATTAAATGACTAATATATGCAAAAGCGCTTAACACCGTGGTGCCTGACAAGCACAAGATAAATTAATAATCACTGGTATTTCAAAATGTATGAAAATATATTACGAAAATTAATGACTGCTAATTATGTCATTCTACTAATAAATATATTAATTACCTGGTTTTTATTACATTGCCAGTAATATTTAAAATATTTACTTTTACTCAAAACACCTAAATTTTTGATTATTTCTTTTCTGTCTAGAAAGACCATGTGTTTTGCTAATATAATCTTACCTTCTGATACACCATCAGAGGCATCAGAATTATAGACCTAGTGATTGTTACTGAACTGCTTTTGCAAACTCAATGTCCTGCTTTACAGACCAGTAAGGAATCAGGTAACTCATAGCTTTGGAGACATTGTTTTATATTGTTTAATATATTAAGGCAGAAGTCAGTGGGGAGGAGGAAATGAGGAGTTGTTATTTAACAGCTTTAATGTTTCAGTTATGCCACATAAATACGTTCTAGAGATCTGCTGTACAACATTGTGCCTACGGTTAATAATATCGTATTGTCACTTAAAATTTATCAAGAAGGTAGATCTCATGTAACATATTCTTAACCACAATAGGCTACATAAACAGTGTGGATTGCTTATGTGTAAATGAATATCCCAAGGATGATCTAGACTTGTTTATAATTTAATACGCCCACAAATCATTTAGGGAGCTTGTGAAAGTACAGATTCGGAATCAGGTCTTCAGGATGGTCTGAAGATTTTGCAAGTACTGTATAGTAAGGTCCCAGGTGATCCATCAATACTGCTGTTTCCTGAACCACGCTATGAGCAGCAAGGTTCTATGGTATGGGGGACTGCAACAAGGATAGGCTAAAAACTAAAGCACATTAGCTATTTTGAAGTCCACTATTGGTCGTCCAGTGCATCTTCTGCACAAACTTGAGATGAACATGTTCTGTGGTTTTGAGATTTCTTTCTTTCTTTTTTTTTGATACTGTGCCACTGCACTCCAGCCTTGCTCTGTCACCAGGCTGGGGTGCAGTGGCACGATCTTGGCTCATTGCAACCTCTGCCTCCCAGGTTCAAATGATTCTCCTGCCTCAGCCTTTTGCGTAGCTGGGACTACAGACGCATGCCTCTACGCCCGGTTAATTTTTGTATTTTTAGTAGAGATGGGGTTTCACCATGTTGGCCAGGATGGTCTCCGTCTCTTGACTTCATGATCCACCCACCTCGGCCTCCCAGAGTGCTGGGATTTCAGACATGAGCCACCATACCGACCAGTTTTGAGATTCTTAATAAATTGTATTACTAAAATGTGCCTCCTAGATAACCTATACTAAGGGAAACATGACTATTTCATCTCATTGATTATTTCAATTATATATATATTTACACATTAGAACTTGGCTACCAAATATGTATCCTTTAAGAAATAAAGGCAAAGTTGGAAAGCTTCTGATTTATGTGTGGTCATAACATAAACATAATAAGTTGGAAGCCAGATCATTAAAAAAATTATTAAAATAATTACTTTGCCAATAAAATATCAAAAGTTTATACCCTACTTCTTCCCTAACCCCTCATCAAAATAATTATAATCTACAAATCTACAAACATAGATAATAATATGTTCATATGCATGTTGCCTTGAAAACCAAATGAACAAATATCGGTTGAGGAAATATCCGAATCCAAGGCAAATTTCTGAAAATTGAAATACAATAGCAATGATTAGAGAACAGCAAATCATTAATATTGGAACATGTATTACAAGGTAAAATATTTTAAAGAAAGATGAATAATTTTCAATTAATGTTTATTTTTAATGGAAAACATGAATGCATCAAAATATTCTACAGAAGAAAATCAAATGTTCCTCAGTAGTTTAATTACAAGAAAAATTACTTTTAAAAATTTAATTCTCTCATCCCTTTAAATAATAGTTTGCTATTTACCTCATGTGTGCAAAGCATTCTACTTCTGAGAGATCTTTTTTTTTTTTTTTTTTGAGATGGAGCGGAGTTCTGTTGCCATCTCGGCTCACTGCAATCTCTGCCTCCCAGATTCAAGCAATTGTCCTGCCTTAGCCTCCTGAGTAGCGGGGACTGCAAGCCTGCGCTACCATGCCCAGCTAATTTTTGTATATTTAGGAGAGACAACGGTTGACCGTGTTGGCCAGAATGGTCTAGATCTCCTGACCTAGTGATCTGCCCACCTCGGCCTCCCAAAGTGCAGGGATTACAGGACTGAACCACTGTGCCCGGCGGAGATTTCCTTTTAATTCAGCTCACGTAGGTCTAGTAGGTCTAGACTGCTCTTCACTCTCTATTATGCTTGGTTAAGATACCGTGTCCTAAATCAAACACTGGCTACCATTCACAATGCTATGCACGAATACAGGTTTATTTTTTCATAAAGGATTTGAACCCAATTAAAACAATATTAGATAGCTTTGCTTTTCCCACAATTTCCCTTAATTTCCTTGATTGTTGTTTCTAATTACTGGAGAATTTTACATTTGGATCCCACTACCTCATAATGCTGTTATCTCTTGAAGTGTTTATGACAAGGTTGGATGTTGCCATGGAAATTATTGTGCTACTACACATTTTATGTTCTGATTTTGATGTAATATTAAGACAACTACGGATTATAGTTGTTCAAATTTTAAAGATTTAGTAATAAAATGACTAGGAATAAAATTTTAAACATTTAAAGGTTAACAGATTTATGTTACAATGTGAACATATTCAGTGTTCCTTTTCTCTGTTATGAATATAGTCATTAAGGGGAATAATACAGTTTAATAACCTTTAAATATATGAAGCTATCATTTTATTACCAATTAAGTAAAAAAATGATTCCTTCAGTGAGTGAAGAGTTGTTTTACTGTCCTTATAAATGGAATTAATTAGGTCCAATACGTACAAAGTCATTTGCCATCTTATAAAATCCATATTCTTAATTGTACCTAACCAGCCACTTTTCAGATACCTCTAATTCATTTAATGTGCATTAATTTAGGTTCTAACAAGTGCTTGAAAGATACAAGTGACCACAATTGGTGTGATTTCTACATATATATAAATATTTTTTATTTACAGGCTAGAGATCTGGTTGCAAAGATACAGAGTAGGAACTGGTCATTGCTGTGCTTATCTCATTAAAATGTTGTATTTTGGCTTCAAAAAGAAAGACACTACAGTATCAATATCAAAATAGCAGAAACCCTAGAGAGCTAGGCGAATTCTAGCTCTTGGATATTAGGTTGCTTTCCCATATTTTATTTTTGGAGTGATGAACGGCTCTTTAAATAGGTCTTTACAGAACTATTGTTTTGACTTGCTTCATTATTTCATTCAGCCTGCTAAAACATCATATCCTAAGAGAACATCTGAACACCCCATGAAAAATAATAGTTCCGAACCCTCTGTACCTATTCCACTTTATTTTTCTGAGCACCAATTATCACCTGGGATTATATATCCTTTATGTAAAAACTGAGATATAGTTGTGATATCCTAATGCACTCACTAGAATATAATTTTCATGAAGGAAGGAGCCTGATTTATTTTACTCATTGCTGATCTTAGCATCTTGAGCAACACCTGGTATAGTATGTGCTCAATAAAAATGTTTTCTTGGGTGAATTAAGGAATACATTACCCACTGGGAGCACGGCTATAGAGCAAAGCATGCAGATTACAAATTTGGAACCAACTCTTACATGGATGGATAGTAGTCAATTGTATTTGAAAACACACCAAAGTAGGGATGGGGCAAGTCAACTGCCTGAAACACAGATGGGCTCACCTTATCCTCAGGTGTCTGTATGTATATTTAATTTCTTGATTTTTACCTTTTCCTTGCTTTACATAGTTTTTCCTCACACACCACTATTTTCTTTTTAATTCAAAATGAATTGAAAGTGAGAGAGATAAAAACCAAAATAAATGAATCTTTATTGTACAACTGCTAAAATTTTCACAAATGGCTAACAATAAGGAATGAGAGAAACAGATCAGAGAAATTGGGCAGGGAACCTTTCATTGTTATTTCTTCATGCAATATATAACATGTGGGAAACACATTTAGTAATCTGTCTTGTTGTTTATATTGAAATAATTGTTGCCACAAACAGACGAACTTCAGAGTGCTATATTTTTTTCATTAAAATATTTAGTTTTAAATATTATTTAACATTTCTTAAAGAGTTTTTTTTAATACAGTGTCCTTGCTGTGCAAATGGAAAGGCATAACAATTCCACTAGGACAAAAGGTAAATTCTAAAGGAAAAACAAATTGAAGTAGAGAACGATTTTCTTGGATTTGTTTTTCTTTATTTATGTTTCCGTCCATACACCATGTCATTGCTCATATGCCTCTGGGCTCTTTTAGAAATGATCAAGACAATATTAACAATTGATCTTCCACATCTAACTCAAGATAAAAGCCAAACTAAATCAATAATTTCACCATTGTACAACACTTTGCTGTAATTTACTTCTAGGGTAATTTACTGCGTGTGTGCATGAATGATCGAGAATTTTATCCCCAAGACTGTCTTCGACTCAGCCTTAAGGCACTGTTGCAAAAATGTCATTCTACTCACTCTCATGTTTTATGTGCCCCGAGCAGCTATAATTTTGGATCTACTAACTGCAATTAATTTCTGCACATTTCAGAGAAAGGAATGTGGTTCCACAGGTATCATTTGTATTTCTATGCTAACTCATAAACTTAGGACATTGTATTAGGTTTACCGAAAATGCAGCGTGAGAAAAATCACTTTACAATCAGTGGGAGACTCCCAGGGGGTAGATTATTTCCTAGGAATAAATGTGTGACTGTGTGAGAGAGATAGGATCAGGGCTGAAAACTCACTTGTTCATTTCACTATGCCTTAGCTAAATAACTAAGCATGTGGTGACAATATGGAAAGAGGGATTCCATTAAGACGGTCTCCAGGGGGTTGAGACAAAAATCTTGTGATGCCTGTGGTTGCGACCTGAATTGGCCATTCGAGGACAGATCTTCATTTTTCATGGTTGTTAGAGTAATAATAATGGAGCTTGCTCTCCACAAAATACAAATAAAAACATAACATTTAAACAAACAAAAATGAAAATTTCACAAATGCTAATATTCTATCTAAAACTTTTTTTTTTTTTTACAGAATGAACCCAAATTCTAAGGCTGCATCAAAAACATGAGTGTTGTTTGTGATCAGGTCCTAAGTGGATGGGGCAAGGGACTATTAGCCACGAATGGTTCTTATGCTACCTCAGACTAATTAAGTAACATTAATCAAGTCATTGGACATTCCAGTGTTCCCAGAGTCTCCTGGTGTGTAAAATGGAGATGCTCCCTATCCTAAAGCATAGCTAAAGTGCTAAAGTGCTAAAATGGTATTGTGGATACAAAAGGACTTGGAAAGGCCATGCCAGTGTTTTGCAAATAAAACTATAAATAAAGATGCCCATATATATACATATATATGTATGTTCGTATTCATGGAGTCTACATTTTTAACCAGTTTATTAAGCAATTCAGGGAAAACAGCAAGATGGAGAATAAAAGAACTGTAGCTAAGAAACAAGTTGATTGTAAGAATGACTATAAACTCAACCAAGTCAATTTGGTCATTTGTTATTATTACGTGATTTTTTACTAAATATTGATAGATCTCTTACAATTATAGATGTGTGGACTCTTAGGTTCTTAACTCCTAAACTTACTTTCAACTAGTAATAAATGCAAATCTCAAAATCATTCTAACATATACAATAAATATACAGTTAACTAGAGCACATGCATACTTTTATAAAGCCTCAGTTTACTAAACTTTTAGGATTTTTGATTGTATCTTTCTTAAACCATCATCAAGATATATGCAATGATATTTTAACAAAATTTGATGCATGAATGAGGTCATACAATCTGCCTATAACTTCTCTGGACAGAGGGCCTATCAGACCACTAAACTTTGAATGCTATACCTTCTTCAAACAAATAAGAAAGTATCTGTATAATATTTATTTTGTTTCACATATTTTAATTTAATCCTACCAGTTAATATAATCTTCGATACCATGATCAGAACACAGGTTTTGTTGGAAGATGGATCAGAGATAAAGGTAATTGAAACAATAGCATCTCTGAATATGGATTAAAGACTTGAGTATTAAAAAAAAAACAAAAACAAAAAAAAACAAGCAAAGCTCTTTCTGACTGAAATTCCTCAGATTAGTAATTACCAATAAGGTGTAGATGAAAACAAATTTACACATACGTGTCATTTTGCCTATTCAGAAAGATTTTAAAGTAAATTGCTGGCAGTATGAGGGCCCTATGTGTAAATTTATCAGTATATTTCTCTACTTCTTTGTTCTAATCAGAGTATGGCTCAGTCACCCAGTTCTAATATGGTCAGTTATTCTATGATGCTTGTTTAGAAGATGTAAATTTATTCCAATGTGTTTGATATGCTAGGGAACAATTTGAGTGTAACGTTAATTTTGCTTTTATTTAGAGGCAATTTCATGCCTGAGAAACTCTAAGTGAATATGGGAAACTGTCCCCAGGTGAACTGAGCCTGGTATGATACATAAACTTCACATACGCAGCACACTCCTTAGTTCATCATAACATGTGTGATGAACCACACCTGTCCACATGTGGTATGTAACTTTCAGGTAACACTTCTACCACCTCATCATCAGCAACCTTTGTTTTCAAATAAATGCCATATTAATTGCAGGATTTATGTATTTCTTGACCACATAACATGTAAAATTTTGCTACTTTTTTTGGTTGCTATCATTTCCTAAATGTGTTACTGTTGAAGTTTTCTTTTCTTTTTTTTCTTTTTTTGAGACGGGAGTTTCACTCATGTTACCCAGGCTGGAGTGCAACCTCCGCCTCCTGGGTTCAGGCAATTCTCCTGCCTCAGCCTCCTGAGTAGCTGGGATTACAGGCACGCACCACCATGCCCAGCTAATGTTTTGTATTTTTTTTAGTAGAGATGGGGTTTCACCATGTTGACCAGGATGGTCTCGATCTCTTGACCTCGTGATCCACCAGCCTCGGCCTCCCAAAGTGCTGGGATTACAGGCTTGAGCCACCACGCCCGGCCTACTGTTGAAGTTTTCAAGTGTTGTTCATGACCAAATTTTCTGTGGCTGGGCAATTTTTTTTTAATGGCATCATTTTGTTTAGCATAGCGATTCCTAAGAACGTGAGATTTAATTGCAGACATGACTGGATTTACAATGAAACTCCTCACATAGTGTTTTCAGATGTCTGCAGCACTGGCTAGAAGCACAATCAGCATATAGGCTACCTTGTGTAGCGTCTATGTAATTCTGTAACTACTCTTCCTTACTTTCATAAGAAGTGGTGATTGGTCTAGGTACATCTGAGTAAAGTGCATTGAAAATAGAGAAAGATGATTGGGCATGCTGGCTCATGCCTGTAATCCCAGAACTTTGGGAGGCTGAGGCGGGATGATCACCCAAGGTTGGGAGTTCGAGGCCAGCCTGAACAACATGGAGAAACTCCATCTCTACTAAAACAAAATAAAAAATTAGCCATGCATGGTGATGCATGCCTGTAATTCCAGCTATTGGGGAGGCTGAGGCAGGTGAATTGCTTCAACCTGGCAAGGGGAGGTTGCAGTGATTCCAGATTGTGCCATGGTACTTCAGCCTCGGCAACAAGAGTAAAACTTCGTCTCAAAAAAAAAAAAAAGACAAAAAAGAAAGTAGATAAAGATATATCAGTGTACTTCCAGATAAGCCATGGAATTATCTGGAAAAAAAGATGAGTTAGAGTTTAAAATTTTATTTGGAATTTGCCTTGACTGTTGGATTTATTTTCTCTCAGTCTTCATGACTCAAAATTTATATATAATAAACTCTCAATATTAGTTGAGTAAATATGCAAATGTATGAACTGTATAGATACCGTCAAAAGAATAACTAGAAATTCCCCCCGCAAAATACACCAGGAATATAGAGCCAGCATGTTCTGATGTATAATGATGACATCTACTGGGCAGCAGCTCATATGAATCAACCAAAGTCATGGAACCCCCTGTTCAGTCAATAGAGATTCTGGCCACTCATTGTTGAAAACAGAACATGGGATTGGCTATTTAGTCTCACTAAAAGACCATGTGTTGACCAATAGACAAAGCAACAATTTTATCAACAGGTTATTTAAGCTAAGAAAAATATTTTACAGTCGTTTTTCTTTCTTTCTTCTATATATAATGACAGGCCAGAAAAACTAATAATTTTAGCAAATGTAATCTGAACTAGTGTTGAACAAAATGTACAGAATCTGAAGATTTGTGGCAAGTTTCAGTTTACCAAATAATAGTGATATAAGTGAATTTCACTTCTATATTCAAGTCAATTAGTCTAGAAAGCATCTTATACTCACTGGTTCGCCGTATGATTAGATCCAAGAGGGAATAACAGGAGACTTTCAATATTTTCTAGTCAATCAATTACATAGTTTCAATGATATTTCTTTGGACTATGTATGGGTTATCGCCTCAAGTCTTTGTACCCATAACTATGAAGCATTTGTAATATTATTCAAAATGAGGTTTACAGTGATATTCATTTCTAAGTAAAAAAGAATCCTGCTAAACAGAAGTCACGCAATTAGAAAGCTTTGTCAGAATTTTCCTACGTGTATGTATGCACCTTAATTATTTCTGCTTGAGAGATGAACCTGAGGTTCTGTCAAATCCTAAATTGCCTATTGAATTATCAGTATGAATTTGGAATAATCAGTATATTCATACTCTACTGAATGCAAATAATTTGAAAATATGTTCTACATGGATTATTTATATCAATACTGAAACATATCATTCAGTGAAGCAGAGCTGTTTGGAATAGAAACCTTCACAGCATTGAGTCATTCAGATCTGAGTTAAAATCTTGGGTTTTCCACTAGTTATGACTTCTGTCATTTCCTTTTACTGTTATAAGCCTCTGGTTATTCATATATAAAATGGTACACTCATGTTTACTTTACATGGTGACTATAAAAATAAATGAGATAACACGATAGCAGATAAACGATGTATTTATTCTCAGTGCAACATATTGGTTTGGTTCTCAATCTCTTATTCTTCTCTTTCATTCTCTGATAATTTCAGTTTTAAATAACATTTTATGACTTATGTAATTCAGCAATGGATTTCTAAAAATATTTTCTTGTTGGGGTAGAATTGATACCATCTTCTAATCTATGATGTAAAAAATAAACAGAGTGGTAACTTTCTTCAATCTAACTTGATAATGTTGGTAATAAAGAATATAGACTTCAATAACTCTTCTAATTCAAATACAGCCACAAAACTCTCATCAATGCTCATCCTGCTTTTGCTATAACAGTGCCTAGCATCAGAAAATTTCCCACAAGATGAGCAGAATTATTATAAAGTTTCCTCCAATGGAACAAAAACCTTGTGTGGTTGATCATTCAGTAATTGTCCAATTTTGTAAATAATGAAATTCCCTAGAAGAGTTGAGAAGTCATTCTCATTTGGCGGTCATAATCAGTTTCGCTTCTTCCTTTCTACACATTGACACAATATTTTGGGACATCAGTACTAGATTTCTGTGAGTGATGTTCATATAATGTCACTCATGGGATGCTGGAACATTTTACTGGGAAATAATGGGCCTACTTTAGAATCTGATTGATAGGGGAACACATGAAAATAAAATAATTATCATATAGATCACATGGTCCATTTATAAATAATGTGAAAAAAGATTCTGTCATTCATATTAAAAGCGTCAAGTCTGCAAAAATCTTTAAATCACACATTCAACTTTCTTAGAACAGCATTTTTTCCTTAAGTTTTTTTTTTTTTTTTTTTTTTTTTTTTCATAAGAAGACACCAGAATAAGTAAGATTCCTTGTTTTCTTTTCCTTTATTTAAATTGTAAGGAGTAATGGCATATTTATTAGCATATGTTCCTGTCAGTCATGTGGAAGATATAGCATACAGAAATTCTAGTCTCATTTTCCTACAATTAGATATAATGAACCATGATAGTCTTTTTTTTTTTTTTTTTTTGGGACTGAGTTTCACTCTTGTTACCCAGGCTGGAGTGCAATGGTGCGGTCTCGGCTCACTGCAACCTCCGCCTCCTGGGTTCAGGCAATTCTCTGGCCTCAGCCTCCTGAGTAGCTAGGATTACAAGTGCATGCTACCAGGCCTGGGTAATGTTTCTATTTTTAGTAGAGACGGGGTTTCACCATGTTGACCAGGATGGTCTCGATCTCTTGACCTCGTGATCCACCCGCCTCGGCCTCCCAAAGTGCTGGGATTACAGGCTTGAGTCACCGCGCCCGGCCCATGATAGTCTTTTTGATCAACTACACAGATTAGGTAACTTTACCTTAAAAATTTCATGAAGCCAGCTATGTGTCTCTTATCTTCAATTTATTACCAAAAGTCAGTGTATTTAAATTACTTTACATAGAAACGTTTAATAATTTGAAACTATGTACCATATTGTAGAAAATTTAGGACACTTCTGAATTAATTAAGGTAAAGCTTCTTAAATTGTTTCCAGTTAATTTTTTCAGTCCTGAGACTGTGCGAACATCATAGAGTGTACTTACACAAACCTAGATGGTAAAGCCTACTACACACCTAGGTTATGTGCTGTAGACTATGGCTTCTAGTCTACAAAGCTGTATAAAATATTACTGGACTAAAATATTATAATACGGTATTACAATCTTATGAAACTGCTAGCATATATGTGATCTGTGGTTGACAGAAATGTCATTATATGGTGCATAACCACGATTAGTTTCTAAACTGGAAGTTTGAGAGTAAAAATTGGTTACCAAATTAGTTTAATAAATACATTATTTATAAACTTTGGTTAGTAAAACCAAGATATATCATCATTCAACACATAGGATACAGTTAAAAGGTCAAATACAAAGTCTATTTCAAGTCCTGTAATCCCAGCACTTTTGGAGTCTGAGGCAGGCAGATCACAAGGTTAGGAGTTTGAGACCAGCCTGATCAACATGGTGAAACCCCGTCTCTACTAAAAATACAAAAATTAGCCGGGTGTGGTGGTGCACACCTGTAGTCCCAGGAGGCTGAGGCAGGAGAATCACTTGAACCCAGGAAGGGGTGGTTGCTGTGAGCTGAGATTGCACCAGTGTGCTCCAGTCTGGATGACAGAGTGAGACTCCATCTAAAAAAAAAAAAAAAAGAAAGAAAAGAAAAAGAAAATGGAGTGAATAAATATTTGCAGAGTTAAGAGTATAGCCTTTCCAAAATTAATGAAATACAAGTCAAAATTTCAATAAACCCTATGAAGCCCTTCGAAACCTGGCCAAACTCAATTTCACTTTTGGTATGAAAGATTAGACTTCTAATAATTAAATCATCCAAATATATAACTATTTACTCTAAAATATA
Source organism: Cebus imitator (assembly GCF_001604975.1). NCBI lineage: Eukaryota > Metazoa > Chordata > Mammalia > Primates > Cebidae > Cebus > Cebus imitator. The sequence goes on from NW_016107362.1 coordinate 9,058,647, forward strand.
AAAACTAAAGTGAACTAAAGCAGGCGAACTTTGCTAGAAGTATCCAATGTGGTGTGAGTTTTGCATTTCTTGGTTAAACTCTGCCATCTTCTAGGCTAAGGGATCCAAAAGAAGGAGCCTCAGACTTAGGGCCACAGGACAGTGCAGTGGGAGCCTCAGAATGATGTCAGAGAAAGAATATGCCCAGTTTAGCGTATAATCTCTGCCAATGTATCTCCCTGACTTATGAACTGTTCATATGCAGGATAGAGGAAAAATATTCCAAACTGTGATCCACACTGCTGTACACTTCAGATGAAGCAAATTTGCAGTTTGTGCATTACCAAGTTAATTTTCAGCCAAAACAAAAACAGTCTTTGAAACTATATAATGGAACCCAAAGCAACATAAAAGTTTTCTTCCCAAGGTCATGAGAAGTGAATGGCAGCCAGATGATGACGGAGTCACCCTCCTCACTCATGCCTAGACTGCTGCAATGGTGCAAGCGTTGTGCCTGCTGCATCTATTATGCTTTCCAGTTGCAGAGGGACTGGTGGTTGCATCATTAATATTCACAATGTCTAGGATAAATATCCCCAATTATTCAACATTAAAAAAAACATATTAAAAGATAAAAGTGAAAGAAACTCTGACCATTTCAATAGATGAAGAAAAAGCAAAAGTGCTTTGGTACATTGAAAAAATTCAACACACATTCATGATAAAATAAATCAGCAAATTAGGAGCAATAGAGAACTTCATTAACCTAATGAATGGCATATACGGAGAAAACCTTCAAGTAACATCATAGGCTGTGATTTTTTTTTTAAAGGAGTGTTTTCCCTCTAAGTCTGAGAAAAAAACATGAGTGTATTTTCTCTATAATTCTAACCAATATGGTACTGAAGTGATAACTATTGCAACTACACAACTTAAATAGATGGACTATATTATAAATAAATTATACCTCATATAGGAATACTTAAAAATCCACTTAAATTTAGTAGCCATCGACGTCTGCAAGAAACTATGAAAGAATATTAAACCTTGGTAAATAATAGTAAAACGGCAATAAAACAAAGACAAAAAGGAAATCTTAAATGCAGCTTGAGAATATTATGAAGTTAATATTTTATGTCCTGCATTGTCCGATAAATGTTATTTATATACTTGAATAAGTCAAGAATCTGCATTGCAATCTCTAGAAGAATTGTTATTCAAAGTGCTGCAAGATTGCATAGGAAAAAATTAATTGATGTAAAAATGTGGAATGAAAACAATAATCAATCCAAAGATGTAAGTAATGGAAAACAGAGGCATAGATTGAGTGAGATAAATTAAATGCTAATAGTGTATTATGCTAAATACCATAATTAAATGGCAAAACCAATGAGAGTGGTTAAGAAACAGCAACTATATGCTACTTAGAAGAAACACACTTAGAAAAATAAAATTTAATAATTGAAAAATATGTGACATGCAAATACAAAAGAAAATAAATGTAATAAAAATGTTTAAACTGCAGATAAGATCGAACATTTTGTTAGCTAAAGAGTGACATTTCATGAAAAACCTTTGTTTTGACAGGAATATAAGGCAATTCTAAATGATAAGGACCCATTAACATAACATCAACTATCGCTAACAAAATTGACAACAACTGAAAAGAAAAAAAGATAGATACACAATTATATTTGGAGATTTTCATGTGATTTTCTCAGTAACAGAACAAGTAGACTGAAAATTAAAAATATATACGAGAGTTTAACAAAAACAAAGTCAACAAACATGGTCTAATTATCATATAAACAACATTGCACCCATCAAATGAAGACTAAAGATCTCTTTAAATTGCCCAAAGATAATTTACTGAAATTGAACATATGCTGATGCATAAAGCAAAGAACAACAGTTTCAAGTGAATAACATCGTAGAGTATGTTTTGGATCCAGTGGAGTTAAGATGGAAATCGTTAACAAAAGAAAAGATGGAAATCTCATAAATAAAACACATTTCTTATAACTTTTAGATTTAAAGCAAATAGAAAAATGGGAATGTGCAAATATGATATATCGAAAATTGAGGAATACATCTCTATTTCACTAAAAGGAAATGTAGAACCATACATGTGTACATTAAAAAGGAGAAAGCCAGAACATAAATGATCCAAGACTATACTAAAGGATGTTAGAAAAATCACAGCAAATTATACCATACAATAGCAAAAGATAGAAAGCTATATGGGAACAAACAGATATTTTTAAAGCTGAAAATAAATTTATAGGTACAGGTGTAACTAAGTCAGAAGGTAATAGTTTGTAAAGACTGATGCAACTGACAAACACTTGAAAACACCCAGCAAGACTAATTAAGGAAGAGTAGCTAATAATTAATGAATAAAATAAATGGGAAAATATGTAAACAAAGATACATCTAATTTTAAAGAAATAAATAGCACTTATTATGAAAAATCCAGGTCAATCATTTTGATAATTTAAATGACATGTACAAGGCCTAAAAAAATAAACCTATCAAAACTCACATAAGAAAAAAAATAAAGCATTAAGAGTTTTGACATATATTCAGTATTAATCATCTATCACTTTGGCTCAGATTGCTTCACTGATGAACTGTATCACATATTTAAGGAAAGAATAACATCTCTCTTATATAAACTGTAAGAGTAAAAAGACAAAACATATTCCTCAACTTTTTAAATTAAGTCAGGATTACCTTTATATCAAAACTTGGCACAGTTTTGCATTAGTCTATTCTCACACTGCTAATAAAGACAACTTGAGACTGGGTAATTTATAAAGGAAAGAGGTTTAATTGACTCACTGTTCAGCATGGCTGGGGAGGCCTCATGAAACTTACAATCATGGTAGAATGGGAAGCAAACACATTCTTCTTCACATGGTAGCAGGAAGGAGAAGAATGAGAAAATTGAGAAAATTGCAGAGTCAAGGGGGTTAAAAGCCCCTCATAAAACCATCAAATATCATGAAATTTCACTTATTATCATGAGAAGAGCACAGGCAAACAGCCCCCGTGAGTCAATCACCTCTGATGAGATCCCTCTCCCAATATGTGAGGATTACAATTCAAGATGAGATTTGGATGGGAACCCAGAGACAGACCATATCAGCCATGATAATAAAAGTACAAGCCAATATAATTCATGAATTCAGAAGCAAAAACCCTAAACAAATACAAACTAACAAAGTTCAGTGACAGAATTTACATCAATAACAAGCAGGTCATATTTTAGAAATTCCAAAATGGTTTGCTACTTGAAAATCAATCATCATTACTCAGAAAGCTAACAGAGTAATAATAATAATACAATCATACTATTACCTCAAAATATTTAGAAATACATTTGATACAATCTGAAACCCATTCATAAGAAATTTTTAGAAAACTAAAAACTTTGGAAACCTTTATTACTATTAAATAATAATTTTACTAAGATGATAAAGATACTTAGAAATTTCATAATATATTACACATATCTGTGAATTTTTCTTCCAAATCTGCTTTATTCCACATGTGAATTCATCTCCTGAAGAAGTTGTAAATTCTTTTAAATTGAGAACCATGCTGTGCAATCAGTTTTGTACTTGTCTTTGCCACTGTGTTGGAAAAATAATGTACGCTGAATGAATTCCAAAGTCAGGGATTTTATATCCAATTTTCTCTCTGCTTGGGATTCTCTTGATCCCTATCTTCATAGAGGAAGGACTTTGTAATCATTCTTAACTACTCAAAGATCACCTTTTCAGAGAGAACTTTGCCAACCGTCCTAACCAAAATGATTCCCTGAAGTCTCTCTGGAAAGGATTTATCTATGTCTCAGGGACAAAAACAGTCAGCTGATATGATTATGCATTCATGTATGCGTGCCACAATAATTTTTAAGCTGTTCTATAGTGTCAAGTGTTCTTCTGCATAGATGGGATAGAATTGTGATGAAAACATAACCCTGATCTGCTTCATTTTCTGAGAAGAAAGATAGTTAAAGTAGCAAATATTAAAATCTCAGAACATGATGAATTCTTGATGTTAATAAATCATAGTAGCATCTACAAAATAAATTGTAGTACTTTCCATTGTTGGGTTCCTCCTATCAGTAATAATACCTAAGATTGAGATTATAGTTTCATAATTCAAAAAATGCATTGTGATAATCACTTTCTCCTTAATAATATGCGCTTTGAAAAGTAGTAAAATGAAATTACATGTGTGTGTATATTTATGTATGCATGTATTTATGTATGTTCTTGAGATGGAGTCTTGCTCTGTTGCCCAGGTTGGAGTGCAGTGGCACGATCTCGGCTCACTGCAACCTTCACCTCCAAGGTTCAAGCATCCTCCCTGCCTCAGCCTCATGGATAGCTGGGATTACAGGTGCTTGCCACCACACCCTGCTAATTTTTATATTTTAGTAGAGATGAGGTTTTGCCATGTTGGCCAGGCTGGTCTCGAACACCTGACCTCAGGTGATCCACCCACATCGGCCTCCCAAAATGCTGGGAGTACAGGCATGAGCCACCGCTACTGGCTATATGTATATTTTTATAATCTTTCAATTACATTAAAAATGAAATCTATATATTTTGTTCAACATTTAGAAATAATGTTTTAGTACCTCATATTAAAAACTTTAAAAAATATTTTTCAAAATCATTTTGATATAGTTTTCAGTAGGAGGTATGCATTAAGAATGTGACTTCCTTTCCTGTAAACTCCAGAATTTATCCTCCAAAGTGTTGGGTATATACTTCTTTTTAATAAAGCTCTTGTCATTCTGTAGTGGTGCATTACTAATTAGACAATTATTTCCATACTGGTAAAGCATCACTTGAAGTATTTATTATAGCTCTTGGACTGTTAAAGAGTTACCCAGTTATAAATTGCTAACATTATATTAGGTATCATTTGCCACACAGTTCAAAATTGCTTGTCTTTTCTCAAAGCAAGTGTTGCACAATTATAGTAAGTGACTGCAATTAGGAGCCCATAACTATCGAGAATGACATTTATTGACTTAATTGAAGTAAATTAGGAATGAAACTTTTATCTACAAACACAAAATTAATAAATATTGCTCTTTATAGAAGACCTTAATTATATAAATTTTATAGTCTCTACATTGTATATTTCTTTCTAAGTTCTTGTATTCAACAAATATTTTTAGAGTATCTAGTATATGTAAAGAAATGTAGACATGAATATCAATAGGATCAGCAATATAATGTAATGAGAGTTAATGAATTCATATTCAATGCGACCCGGGAATTTGGCTGCTTAAGAACCATCTTATCAAGAATTAGCATAAGCGTGGTGACTAAGCTGAGAGAGGCAATATTTCCATTCCATGGTAATCCATGTTGGTCAGATAACAGGTAGGATTATATATATATATATATATATATATATATATATATATATATATATATNTATATATATATATATATATATATATTTTAATCCAAGGCCTTGATCTGTCACCCAGGCTGGAGTACAGTGGCCTACTCAGGGCTCACTGCAGCCTCCACCTCTTGAGTTCAAGAGATGCCCCCACCTCAGCCTTCCAAGTTGCTAGGACTACTAGCTAATTTTTGTAAGTTTTGTAGAGGCAGGGTTCACCATGTCGCCCAGGTTGGCCTCAAACTCCGCGGCTTAGGCTATCCTCTTGCTTTGGCCTCCCGAAATGCTGGGGTTACAGGCATGAGCCACTATGATTGTGATGCTTCATTTTTAACATCATATTTCAGGAAGACATTGCCAGATAAGAGGATATTAGAAGAAAATATTCAGGATAATGGGACTGGAAATCTTCATATAAAGAAGAGTTGAAGAATTTGGGGCTGGCTAACACTAGCTAAGAAATAAGAGGATTTATTAAGGATTTATTAAGAAAATAAAAATAAAAGAAGATGGAGGGGCTAAAAGAAAGTGTGCTAAGTGCTAAGGCTCTTATTTTCATGATAATTCATATGTCATGTAATGTTGCATCAATGATTAATAAAAACTTTTTAAGGAGAAACTGACAGAAACATAAAAGTTGAAGGGCACATAGAAGACTGTAGAGGATAGAGGTAACATAATTAATGAATAAATCCAATAGACATATATTAAATCATATCCTGAAATAAAGTGCATGTTCTTAGTTAGAGTGAATAGAAATTTTAAAAACTTCAACAGAATAGAAACTTCAAAGACTGAAACTAAAAATTACTTGAAATATGAAAAACTAGAGACTCAGAAATCTGAGTACTAAAAACACAAACTGCCCCTAATGATTCTTTGGTGTCAAAGAATGCAATCAATCCTAAATTGCCATGTATTTTATAAGCAATAATGATTAAACCATTCAAAACTAAACCTTTGGAAGTTAACTAAAGCAACACTCATAGGGATATTTATAGCTTAAATATTTACATTACTGAATGAAAAATAATTTAGCTAATTGAATTATCTACTTATCCAGAACAGTTATAAAAATAATCGACCAAGGGGCCAAGATTGCCAAATAGAAGCAGCTCCCAGCAAGACCAATGCAGAAGGTGGGTGATTTCTGCATTTCCAACTGATGTACCCAGTTCATCTCATTGGGACTGGCTGGGCAGTGGTTCCGACCCACAGAGAGTGAACAGAAGCAGGGTGAGGCATTGCTTCACTCAGGAAGTGTTTGGAACAGGGCGACTTCTCTCCTCCAGCTGAGGGAAGCAGTGAGGGACTGTGCAAACTACCAGGAGTACTATGCTTTTCCCACGGATTTTTGCAATCTGTGGCCTATGCCACCAGAGCACTGGTTCCTAAGCACAAAACTGGGTGGCTCTTCAGGCAGGCACTGAGATACAGGAGTTTCTATGTACTCCAGCAGTGCCTGAAACTCCAGTGAAACAGGAGAACCATCCACTCCTGTGGAAAGGGGGCTGAAGCCAGGAAGCCAAGTGGTCTCACTCAGGGGTTTCCACTCCCACCAAGCCCAGCAAACTAAGAACCATTGCCTTGAAATCCCCATTGCCAGAACAGCAGTCTGGAGTCCGCTTGGGACAACCGAGTTTCAGTGGGAGCAGGGTGGGCAACTACCATTTCCGTGGCTTTAGTAGGTTGTTTTCCTCTGACAGTGCTAAGAAGACTGGGAGATTTGGGCTGGGTAGAATTCCCCATTGTGAGGTTGTGGCCAGACTGCTTTTCTAGATCCCACCTCACAGGGCAGGGCATCCCTGCAGGAAGTCCACCAATTCCAGTCAAGGGCTAATAGATAGAACTCTCACTTCCCTGGGACAGAGCACTGTGGTCCCAGGTTCAGCAGACTTAATTTTTCCTGCCTGTCAGCTCTGAAAAGTTCAGCTGATCCTAACAAGGAGGATTTCCCCCAGAACAGCACACCAGCTCTGCTAAGGGGCAGATGCCTCCTCAAGAGGGTCCCGGACCCCGTGCCACCTGTCTGGGTGAGAGTTCCCAACATGGGTCAGCAGACATCTCATACAGTAGAGCTCCATCTGGAATCAGGTTGGTGCCCCTCTGGGATGAAGCTTCCAGAGGAAGGATCAGATAGCAATCTTTGCCGTTCTGCAACCTCTACTGGTGATACTCAGGTAAACAGGGGCTGGAGCTGGCGCCCAGCAAACTGCAGCAGACCTGCAGAAGAGGGGCCTGCCTGGTGGAAGAAAAATAAACAGAAAGCAACAACAACATCAACAGCAGCATCAACAAAAAAGACTCCACAATGAGTCTTTTTTGTTGATGCTGCTGTTGATGTTGTTGTTGCTTTCTGTTTATTTTTCTTCCACCAGGCTGGGGTCAGTTGGGGGGAAATAGGGGAGGGACGGT
>NW_016107362.1:9066718-9109893 GCF_001604975.1 Cebus imitator
AAAAAAAAAAAAAAAAAAAAAAAAAAAAAAAAGACTCCACAAAAACCCCATGTGAAGTCATTAGCCTCAAAGGTAGATAAATCCCCAAAGATGAGGAAAAACCAATGCAAAAATGCTGAAAATCCCAAAAGCCAGAATGCGCCTTCTCCAAATGATTGCAACAAATCTCCAGCAAGGGCACAGAATGGGGCTGAAGCTGACATGGATGAACTGTTAGAAGTAGGTTTTAGAAAGTGGGTAAAAATGAATTTAGCCGAGTTAAAGGATTATGTTCTAACTCAGTGCAGAGAAACTAAGAACCAGGATAAAAGATTACAAGCTAGAATATCCAGTAGAGAGGAATATACCTGTAAATGACCTAAAGGAGCTGAAAAACAGAGCATAAGAACTTTGCTATGCAAATACAAACATCAGTAGGCGAATTGGCCAAGCAGAAGAGAGACTATCAGAGCTTGAGGACAGTCTTGCTGAAATAAAGCAGACCGACAAGATTAGAGAAAAAAGAATGAAAAGAAACAAAACCTCTGAGAATTATGAAGCTATGTGAAAAGATCGAACCTACGACTGTTTGGAGTACCTGAAAGAGATAAGGAGAATGGAACCAAGTCTGATGTCATCCGGATTACTTCTTCAACCTAGCAAGACAGGCCAATATTCAAATTCAGGAAATCCAGAGAATCCCAATAAGATACTTCGTGAAAAGATCTACCCCAAGATACATAATCATCTTGTTCTCTGAGGTTGAAACGAGGGAAAAAATGTTAAGGGCAGCAAGAGAGAAAGGCCAGGTCACCTACCAAAGGAAGCACATCAGACTAATAGCAGGGAAACCTTGCAATCTAGAATAGATCAGGGACCAATAGTCAACATTTTTAAAGAAAAGAAGTTCCAAACCAGAATTTCATATCCGGCCAAACTCAGGTTCATAAGCGAAGAAGAAATAAGATCTTTTTCAGACAAGCAAATTATGAGGAATTTTGTCACCAGCAGGCCTGCCTTGCAAGGGCACCTGAGGAAAGCACAAAACATGGATAGGAAAAACTGTTAACAGCCGCTACAGAAACACATGAAAGTACCCAGACCAATGATATTATGAAGCAAATACATTGACAAATCTGCAGAATTTCCCAGCCAGCATCATGATGACAGAATCATATTCACTCACAATAATATTAACCTTAAACGTAAATGGGCTAAATGCCCCTATTAGAAGACACAGAATGGCAAGCTGGATACAAAGACAAGACACATTGGTGTGCTGTATTCAAGAGACACGTCTCCCGTGCAAAGACGCACAAAGGCTCAAAATAAAGGGATGGAGGAAAATTTACCAAACGAAGGAAAACAGAAAAAAAGCAAGTGTTGCAATCTTCGTTTCTGACAAAATAGTCTTTAAATGAACAATGGTCAAAAAGACAGAGAAGGACTTTACATAATGTTAAATGGTTTAAATGGTTCAGTTCAATAAGAAGAGCTAACTTTCCTAAATGTATATGCACCCAATACAGCAGCATGCAAATTCATAAAACAAGTTCTTAGAGATCTACAAAGAGACTTAGACACTCACACAATAATAGCGAGAGGCTTTAGTATTCCACTCTCTATATTAGATCATTGAGACAGAAAATACCATCAGAGAATACTATTAACACCTTTATGCAAACAAACTGAAAAATCTAGAGGACATAGATAAATTCCTGGACACATACACCCTCCCAAGACTGACCCAGAAAGACGTTGAATCCCTGAATAGACCAATAACAAGTCTGAAATTTAAGCAGTGATTAATAGCCTATCAACCAAAAAAATCCCAGGTCCAGATGGATTCATATCTGAATTCTGCCAGAGGTACAAAGAGAAGCTGGTACCATTTCTTCTGAAATGATTTCAAACAATTGTAATGGAGAGGCTCCTCCCTAATTCATTTTATGAGGCCACCATCATTCTAATACCAAAACCTCGCAGAGATATAACAAAAAAAGAAAACTTCAGGCCAATATCCCTGATGAACAACAATGCAAAAATCCTCAATAAACTACTGGAAAACTGAATTTAGCAGCACATCAATAAGCTTATCCACCACAATCAAGTCGGCTTCATCCCTGGGATGCAAGGCTGGCTCAACATATGCAAATTAATGAACATAATCTGTCACATAAATAGAACTAAAGACAAAAACCACATGATAATCTCAATAGATGCAGCAAACGCCTTCAAAAAAATTCATCATTCCTTCATGTTAAAAACTCTCAATAAACTATGTATTGAAGGAGCATACCTCAACATAAGAGCCATTTATGACAAACCCACAGCCAATATCATACTGACTGGGCAAAAGCTGGAGGCATTCCCCTTGAAAACTGGCACAAGACAAGGACGCCCTCTCTCACCACTCTTATTCAACCTAGTGTTAGAACTTCTGGCTAGGGCAATCAGACAAGAGAAAGAAATAAAGGTTATTCAGATAGGAAGAGAGGAAGTCAAATGGTCTTTATTTGCAGATAACATCATCCTATATCTAGAAAACCCTATCATCTCAGCCCAAAAGTTTCTTAAGCTGATGAGCAACGTTAGCAAAGTCTCAGGACACAAAATCAATGTGCAGAAATCACAAGCATTCCTATACACCAACAGCAGACAAGCAGAAACCCAAATCATGAATGAACTCCCATTCACAATTACCACAAAGAAAGTAAAATACCTAAGAATACAGCTAACAAGGGAAGTGAAAGAATTCTTCAAAGAGCACTATAAACCACTTCTCAAGAAAATCAGAGAGGGCACATGCAGATGGAAAACATTCCATGCTCATGGATAGGGAGAATCAAAATGGCCATACTGTCCACATGACCATATTACCAAAAGCAATGTATAGATTCAATGCTATTCCCATTAAACTACCATTGACACCCTTCACAGAATTAGGACAAACTATTTTAAAATTCATATGGAACCAAAAAAGAGCTTCCATAGCCAAGATAGTCCTAAGCAAAAAAAAAAAACAAAGCTGGAGGTATCATGCTACCCGACTTCAAATTATGCTCCAAGGCCACAGTAACCAAAACAACATGGTACAGGTACAAAAACAGGCACACAGACCAACAGAATAGAATAGAGAAAGCAGAAATAGAACCACACACCTAAAACCATCTGATCTTCGACAAACCTGACAGAGACAAGCAAAGGGGAAAGATTTCCTATTCAATAAATGGTGCTGGGGAAACTGGCTAACCAAATGCAGAAAGCTGAAACTGGATCCTTCCGTTACATGCTGTATAAAAATTAATTCAAGGTGTACTAAAGACATAAATGTAAACCCAAAATTATAAAAACCACATAAGTAAATCTGGCAATACTCTTCAGGACATAGGCATGGGCAAAGACTTTATGATGAAATCACCAAAAGCAATGTCAACAAAGGCAAACATTGACAAATGGGATCTAATAAACTAAAGAGCTTCTGCACAGCAATTAAACTATCATCAAAGTGAACAGACAACCTACAGACTGGGAGAAAATTTTTTCAATGTATCCATCTGGCAAGGTATAATATCCAGAATCTGCAAGCAACCAAAGCAAATTTACAAGAAAAGAACAACTTCATTAAAAAAGTGGGCAAAGGACATGAGCAGAAAGTTTTCAAAAAAAGACACACATGTGGTCAAAAAATATATGAAAAATAGCTTAACATCGCTGATCATTAGAGGAATGAAAGTCAAAACCACAATGAGATACCATCTCATGCCAATCAGGACAGTGATTGTTAAAAAGTCAGGAAACAACAGATGCTGGTGAAGTTGTGGAGGAATAGAAATGCTTTTACACTGTTGGTAGAAATGTAAATTAGTTCAACCATTGTGAAATACAGTGTGGCAATTCCTCAAAGATATAGAACCAGAAATACTATTTGACCCAGCAGTCCCATTACTGGATATATACCCAAAGGTTTATAAATCATTCTATTATAAAGATACATGCATGTGTATATTCATCACAGTGCTGTTCATAATAGCAATGATGTGGAATCAACTGAAATGCCCATCAATGATAGGCTGGATAAAGAAAACGTGGCACACATACACCATGAAATACTATGCAACCATAAAATAAGGAACAAGATCATATTCTTTTCAAGGATACAGATGAAGCTGGAAGCCATTGTCATCAGCAAACTAATGCAGGAACAGAAAACCAAGCACCACATGTTCTCACGTATAAGTGGCAGCTGATCAATGAGAATACATGGACACAAGGAGGGGAGCAACACTTGCTGGGTCCTACTGGGGGAGGAGTGGGTGGGAGAGCATTAGGGAAAAGAGCTTATGCATGCTGGGCTTAATACCTGGGTGATGGGTTGATAGGTGCAGCAAACCACCATGGCGCATGTATACCTATGTAACAAGCCTGCACATCCTGCACATGTACCCTGGAACTAAATAAAAACGAAAATAGAAAAACGACCAACCAAACAAACCAAAAGGAACCTGGAGAAAATGTGTAGTGAGGATAAAAACGAATGGTAATAAATTTTTTAAAAAATCAATAAACCTAGTATTGGTTCTTTGAAAACAAAAAACCAACTAAGCCTATCAAGAAAAAATGAAGGGGAGAAATGACATCAAATTATATATGAAAAAGATAAGATAATACATAGATGAACTTTATAAAATATTGGAGAATATAAAATATTTGATATGAAATGTAAATTTCTTGAATGGACTCCAGAAATGCTGGAAAAGCAATGACCAAATATCCTGGAAGAAAATGAGAGCATAAAATGCGCCTTCTCTGACCCCATGTCGATTCTTTCAAATCTTTTAAAAATTCCACACTCCCTTGCTACTTTAACTGTTTCAGAGTTGAGAAAGGGAGATGGATTACAGATTATTTTTACAAAGAAAGTATTAGATTGTATGAACTTCCAAAGTAACATGTAAATGAAAACTACCATGCACTAGCCTCATTTTTGAAGCTTAATGTAAAAATTCTTAAAAATATTAACATATAGAAATATGCAATACATTAAAAGAAAAAATAATCATGTAAGATTGTATACATCAACAAAATATAGGGTTTTTAAAATTAGAAATCTACTTTTTAAATGTATAAACAAAACTGATCAAAAGTAAAATAACATTAAAAGTTCTTATAGCTACTTAAAAGGCAATTGATAAAAATTAATATTCTTTTTTTTTTTTTTTTTGAGACTGAGTATCGCTCTTGTTACCCAGTCTGGAGTGCAATGGCACGATCTCAGCTCACTGCAACTTCTGCCTCCTGGGTTCAAGCAATTCTCCTGCCTCAGCCTCCCGAGTAGCTGGGACTACAGGCGCACACCCCAAGCTAAGCTAATTTTTGTATTTTCAGTAGAGACAGGGTTTCACCATGTTGACCAGGATGGTCTCGATCTCTTGACCTCGTGATCCACCCACCTCGGCCTCCCAAAGTGCTGGGATTATAGGTGTGAGCCACCACACCCGGCCAAAAATTAATATTCATTTCTGACAAAAACTGTTTCAGAAATATATACTAATATATACACATACAGCCAAAGCCACAATCATGCTTAAATGTGGATTACGAGGTCATTACCATTACAGTCAACAATGCCCAATATTTCCACTATTTTAAAGTACTTTCCCACAGTTCTAAATTAGCAATGCAGTTAATTAAGAGAAATATATAATTGGTATAAACATTGGAAGAAAACAATCTAACTTCTTATTTTATTCCAATGATGTATTATACCTAGAAAATATGAGAAAGTCAATAGAAAAACTCCTGGAAATAACAGAAGAATTCAATGATAGCTTTTCATAAGGTAAAATACAAAAAAAGCAATAGCTTTTTTACATATTATAAACATATAGAACATACTGGTTAAGTCTCTTCACTGGAAGTGTTCAAGCAGAGAGAAGGCAACAGTCTGCCAGTGGTCAGTGATTTTGTTCAAGGACCAGCTACCTGGGTAGGAGTGCCGTTATTCCGGGTGAGTGTTATGAATATCTTCTTGGACATTGGACCTTGTCCCATTGTTATGACTTGCTGCACATACATACATTATTTTGGTTCCTGTCTCTTCCGTCTTACTGATTTGAACTTGCCTTGATCCTTCCAAATAGACCATACCAAACTAAGTTTTTCAATCATGTGGATTTTTGTCTTCCAATTAGATCTTCGGCATGTACTCAAAATTTGGAACACAGTGGGCATTAAATAAATATTTACACAATGATGATATTTGCCCTGATTTTCCACTTAATTCTGATTTACATATTGGTTTCATCTCTCAGGATGAGGGCTTTGTAGAGTTTGCTATGAATGATTATTTCCAGATTTCTGTTCCAATGTTGAGGATTAGAGTTCTCCTATTCATCCTGTCCATAGAAACCAAAAATATATATGTGAAAAATTCAAGGGCTTGGAACTATCCAAACTGTAAAATAAGGTTTTTATTTATATGCATATATTCCATTATTTTTTCTGAAAAATTGGTCCATAAATTTCATTTTAATTATGCTATATACAGTTTTCCTGTGCTTTACTGTGTCTTGCTGATCCCAGACCCATGCCTTTCAATACTCACACATGAGTGACAGAATTTGTGTTCCTGGAGATGCTACATTTGATATTTTCACCATCATTATCAATGACACTTGTGAATGATTACCACTCACATTTGGCATTATACAGGGCAAAGTGTATGGGCTATTTTTTGTGTGTGTCCACAGTATACTACATGGTGTCTGGCATATGTTACAGGCTAAAATATTTTTTCATGACTTAATGCCTGGGTTAGTCAATGAATAAATTCTATCAGTACAGTTTACTTAAATGATCTTCTAGGACCCATTCAGTTTAGCAGTATAGACACAATGAAAAAGAATGACTTAATTGCATAGAGAATGCCTAACAGCATGAGTTTTCACGTGGCTATTTTAGGGCTAACGAGACTTGCATAACTACAATCAGAAATAGCCAAAAAAGGAGGAGATTGGGTCAACAGTGTAGAATGCTTTAGCCTTGATTTCTAGGAAGCAATTGCTGCCATTATATATCTCTACGTGCCAAGCATTTATATTTGAGTTTTAACCTAATTGTCTTTTCACTCGTTCATTTTTTTATTTATTTTTGCTGCTGTGGTATATGCCTTAGGGAAAATGTATCTTGCTAATTATTTTAGTCTTAATATTTAAAAATCAATAATGTATCTGTGCCATGTATTAAAAGATTAAGGATAGTTAGCATCAGCACAATCTCTGAAGCTGGACTCTGTAGGATGCATCAACTACCAAGAGGAAACTTCCTGTAGCCATTCTTGGAGATGGGAGACTGAGCGGGGAAAGTAGGAAACTACCCTTTTGTCCATATAGTTATGAGAGCAAAACTGATCGTAAGATTAAATATATATTTTAATTTTTATCTTTCTAAATTTAGATATACCATGCATTCTTAAATGCAAACTTATTATGCCTCAGCAAAATGCTCCTCAGTGACATCGTATTTTGCTCCTCATGACTCAGGTTAGAGAAACTGGTGGAGATCCACAAATTCTAGTTAAGCACAGTCACTAGTTATTTTAATGAAGTTAAGTGTTTCCTAATCTCTAAGGTTACACAATTTCTGATAAAAAAAAAATCATCACATGAAGTCATGACATACTATGTAGTGAGAAAAATAAAAGTTAATTTTTGGTAGTTTGGATACCCTGGTTTCTCAATTATGAATACAGTTAAACAAAAAAAAAATTGTTTCTTTAAATATATTTAGGAAAGGTGATAAAATGAGCTTTATTGTTTATGACATTAGAGTGACTTTTTCCTACAAATGTTTATAAATTTATTCTTTTAAAATGTTTATACTCATTTATGTTAACTCATGATTTTTAAAGTCCAATTCAATTTTTTAAAAATTTACTTAAGTCCAATCTTACTTTGCAAACCACCTCAATTAAATAGGCATTTATTGACACTCTGAAATATTATAGTAGTCTGTGATGAAATAAGGAAAAGCCGAATAGTTAGTTCTGTTCTTTATCAAAGAAACAATCATCTCATTTATAAGGCAGACAAATAAACAATGTCATAAAAATATTCTTTTATGTATCTTTCCTTTCTATTCCCTAAACACTCTCTTTTACTCCGTTCCTTTTCTCCCTTTGTTTAGATTTCTCTTTGTGTTCTTTTATGTCCCAACTTTTTCCCCTCCTGAGACTCAGCTTATTCTCTGTCAACATTAAGGGTGATTCTTATTATAAATAAGAAATGTTGGTAGCAATTGAGGAAGTCTATTTATATACAGTGATAAACAGTGATATGAGATCATTATTTAAATTGCTAGATGTAGTGATATTATTGTCGTTATGTAAGAAGGTACCTTTATTCTTATAGATGTATATTGAAGTACTATGAGGGAAAAGTCAAAATTTTTAACTGACTTTACGTGCTACAGAAGAAAAAAAAAGTGGAGCATTTACTCCAATGTACTATTAATGATTAAATCTACATGATGAATGTATGTAATTTCTTTATAATTCTATATATTTGAAATAATAAAATTTAGGAAATAAAAATTTCCTAACAAAAATTTATAATAAAAATGAAATAAAAGTTTAAGGAAATGGGCCCATGGAAAGGTGCAAAAGCATACATTGCCCTTTGGGTGTCAGCTAAAAAGCATTCTTGGCTGTGGCTCATGTCTGTAATTCCAGAACTTTGGGAAGCTGAGGCAGGCAGATCACCTGAGGTTAGGAGTTCGAGACAAGCCTGGCCATCATGGTGAAACTCCATCTCTACTAAAAATAAAAAAATTAGCTGGGTGTGGTGACATGCACCTGTAGTCCCAGCTACTTGGAAGACTGAGGCAGGAGAATCACTTGAACCCAGGAGGCAGAGGTTGCAGTGAGCCAAGCCGAGACTGCACCACTACATTCCAGCCTGGGTGACAGAATGAGACTCCGATTAAAAAAAAAAAAAGCTTCTTTTTTTTTTTTTTTCATTCTTACAATGAGTGTGCTAGTTTTTAACCCATTATGCTTTTCTGCTTATATTTTATTTTCCTTCCAAATTGCTTAATACATTGTTTCTAAATTGCTTAAAGACAGAGATCCAGTATTTTCTAAACTTTAGGAATAAGCCTTGCCTTCAGCATACTTGCATTTCTTTAAAAATTTTGCATTATATGCGAATTGTAAATGAGACAATATAAATATAAAATTGTAAATGAGACAATATAAAATTGTAAATGAGAAATATAAAAGTCATATATACGACTTTCATATTATATTTGTGTATGCATTATATACGAATTGTAAATGAGACAATATAAATATAAAAATTGTAAATGAGACAATATAAAAGTGGTTTAAACAATGTATCATTATCTGCCTGATCTTTATTCTAGAGTGGCTTCATCTTGAACATAGCCATAGCCAAGATGGCTGACGAGGTCAAGCCTTCCTGTAAATGTGGAGAACGGAAATGAGACAAGGGATCAAAACAGCCAGTATCATGGGTTGTTATCTTCAGGAGCCTTCCCCAAGATACTCTTCAACAACTTTCCCATGAATCTCTATGGGCATGACTACTTAGGAGGGAAGCTGGGGATTCAGTCTTTTAGCAGGACAAGTTTCCATCTTGAATACAATTTATTTTATGTTTCTAAGAAGGAAGAGAGAGGACAGTAAGGTAGTCAACTTATATTCTCTGTACCAGTTTGGTTGACGATAAATTATGTTTTTGCAAAAGTTAAATTTGAGTAGGAGTAGTTAATATTGACCTTTGTGAAAGATATAAATATATTCCCATGAAAAGACAGTACCTGTAAAAGTTACCCATATTTTAAGAAAGTTAAATAATCTTTGGCATATGGAGAAAACTGGTGCTAATTTTAAAAAGATATTCATCAGTTTATTCTTAATTAGCTTTATAATAAAGCAGATATGCCATTTTTCCTCTGTTCTTATTATTGGGCCACAGAACCCATAATCTAGCATAATAATTAAATGTAGAAAGAAAGCCTAAAAAATAAAAACTAACTTTTATGCTATATATTAACTTTTCAAATGGTCCAGTCAGCCATAAGAATTATTTTTGCCTGTGTTGCTACTGTATAATCTAAAATGGTTTCTTAGCTGAATGATTTTTATTCTATGAATTAAAGAAACTTCACTGACAAGGTTTGTCATTATTCTTATATTATTATACTTTCAACTATGTTATCAGAGTTAATGGCTTATTACCCCTCCCTGTCACTCTTTCCCTTTCTTCACTTGTGTTCTCTCTGTGGCTGCCTTTCTGTAGTTCTTATAACTATCAACAGGATTGCCTTTTTCTTGTGATCTGTCTGTGGCTGAAGAACATGGAAAACGTGGAACCAGAATTTTATGTATTGGACAAGACAGGAAAGAGTGAAATGAGAGAGGAAAAAGAATAACTTCGTTATCATTGGGAGAGTGAGGTTGATGCTTTAGGTACTCAAATATATCTGTGGCAAGTGAATGAATAAATAAAAAGATACACTTAAGGCAGAAAAGCACAAAGTCTTGCCCTACTGAAACAGAAAGCTGGGTCTTAAGCCTCACATGCTTTTTATAAAGCATCCTTTTTATTATCCTTTAGCCCAGTGGTTCTCAAACTGGCTACACACTGAAACTATCTAACGGAGCTTTTTAAATTTATCAAAATTCTCATACCTGAGCCCTATCTCTGGAAAGCCTGATTTTATTGATCTGGTACGGAGTCCTAGTCTCTCTAGATGACAATTCTGTATCTTCATAGTGGAGAACCATTTTTAAGCTTAATTGTTTTTCTTTTTCTTCTTTTTTATTTTATTTATTTATTTTTTGAGACAGAGTTATGCTCCGTTGCCCAGGCTGGAGTGTAATGGCATGATTGTGGCTCACTGCAATCTCCCGCTCCTGGGTTCAAGTGATTATCCTGTCTCAGCCTTGCGAGTAGCTGAGATTCCAGGCATCTGCCACCATGCCCAGCTAATTTTTGTATGTTTAGTGGAGACAGGGTTTTACCATGTTGACCAGGCTGGTCTTGAACTCCTGACCTCAAGTGGTCCACCAGCATCAGCCTCTCAAAGTGCTGGGATTACAGGCATGCGCTACTGGGCCCAGCCCCAGTTGTTTAACCTAAAAAGATAAAAATGGATCTGACGTTTAGAACTTTGCATTTCTTTGGTCATCCAGTTAATTGTGATACAGTTCTTTCAAGAAATAAACTGATAAAACATTTCTTGATTTTCAATTTGATTAGACACAGAGGAATAAACTTTGATGTTTAACTCTTCTTTGGATTGTCAGCTAATTTAACCCTCTACTCTGAGCTAGATATCTGTTATTCCGCTACATCAGCTGCTCTTGGCAGACCCTTTATTCCATAAAGAAGAAAAATTATTGCATGATGTGTAGGACTTCTTGCTTTGATTGTTTACTGCAAGGCAATTTATAGGGCTTCAAATTAGAAACACAGTTCTAATCTTTGAAGCTGGTTTGTGATGTCCCAGATCAGCAAAATTTCCAGTAAGTTTTACATTCAGATATCTATTTTTTTCAAAATTTATTAATGCCCTTTTCCTTCTGAATATTAGTTTTAACAAGTAGACTATTTAAGTAAGAAATAGGGAGTTCAGAGTGTTTTTGAAAATCCCAAAATTCCACTCCAAAATTCAGTGTTTTTGAAATGGTTGAAACAATTAACCAATATTTCAGATTAATCTTTCAGGAATGACGTCTTTGAAAATATCACTGCCTCTGTTGGGATTGACTGGTGGTCATGGAGGTTGGAATGAAAATTTTACAAACATAGAAAAAAATTCGGGAATAGGGGATAGAATGTATAGAATTACCAAGTAAATTTATTTACATCTGGAAGGCAAGTATATCAGTGAGGAAGATGGAATTGAAAAAGAGAAAACAGTGGATCTCCAGCCTTAATATTTGTTAATTTATCTTACTCAGATTGACAGTATAAATTGTCCTGAAATCACCAGGTAATTAGGCAACCTTCTGCATGGCCCTGAAATGGCAGTTTTGCTACTACATAATTAATAATGTTCTCTTCAAAGTATTAGAGATAATCCCTTGATTGAATGCTCATTTCATTACATTACTAAATAAAATGAAACAATAATTAGAACAATGTGCAAGGTAAGGGAAGTCCATATCATTATGTGTTTGTGTGTAGAGAAACAGAAGGACTAATCAAATGAAATGTGAAATTATTATGGATAATTGCAGGAATATGGAGATGATCAGCTTACTTGCAATCAGAATTTTGTAAAGGGACAATACACGTGCTTATCTTTCCTTGATGAAGCCATGTACATTTTGGTTTATAACTGAGCTCTAACATCTGGAATTACAGCAAAGCCTTTATTCTTTTTTCGGGGTCTTTGTAAGGTGTCTCTTAAGAAATCAAACATTTCATTTTACTTAAAATCTATTCTCAATTCCCCTTGCGAAAATTAATTTTTCTTTTCTCAACCCTCTCAGAATATCTTCGTTATATCACTCCAGACATCCCTGTTTTAATAGACTTCTTTCATCCTTATGCCATATTCTCCTACTTCCTTATAACTGCCTTACGTCTTATTCTCTGAAATCTCTCCCTACAGCTAATAATATGTATGCATGTATTGGGTCTTCAGTAAGTGCCTGATGAATGCATGAATTCAATCAAATGAAAGATATCATTAAACGTAAAAAATAATAAAAATAAGACTATATATCCTTGGTCCTAAGGATAATAATTCAAAATGAAGCAAATCCTTTACTTTGCCTTAAAATAAAAATAAATACTTCTATTAGCCTTAGTAAGTACTCATGAGTTATGTAAAAGGCACTATCAGAAAATTCAGTGTACACTGAATAAAGAGCTAATACTTGTGACTTCAGAATAGAAAGTCATATTAATTACTAATCACTTATTACAGCTCCAGTTCCAAATTCTCAACTGCTGGTGGGGAATTTAAGTCACTTAGGGAAAAAATAGTTTATTTGTTAAGTGACAACTATTTTATGGAACAATGCTGCATATAATGGGACTTAAGAGAAGAGGGTCTACGTAAGAGACCATGTAAATTGTTCATTGCCTAACTGTCAGAAGGGAAAGAAGGATTTATTTATGCACAAAATGATGTGAATGGCACTTCATGGAAAGTGCCTCAAAGTAGACACATGTATTAGCGTTTCTGCTTTTCTATCATCTCACATATCAACATACCAAAAGAGCATTTCCAGTTTTCTTGGAAATTCAGCAGTCTCCACAGTTGAGGAAACTAAGAAATACATTTTTAAAAGAACTGGTAGACAGATTTTGGCATGATTTACTAGTAATAGGCCAAACCATGACCTCTAACTCTCCTCTTCCCCGCCTCCCATCCCTACCACGCATAGGCTTTATAAGCAGATGTCTAGGGTTTGGTGGCAGAGAAATGTTAGCCTCATGGTAAGCATGGTAGCATTGTTTTCATCTGCCCTCTAAGTGAGAGGGAACTCAACAAAGCTACCCGGAGAGATTGGTGGTACTCGCCAAAAAGGAAAATCGTATGTTCCCTGATAAGATATTTACTGTTTAGACCTACCCTGGTGCACCATAATAATACTTGGTTAAAGAGACTTTCAGAGTCTGGGGTGCTTCTAACACTGAAAGAAATCTAAAGTCAGGAATTTTTTTTATAGCAAGACAAGATGAAAGAACAAAGTGGAATATGATGGATCCTCTCAAATTTGTGAGGCAAGACTCAAGAGAATGCTGTATGTAACAGGGTTTAGCAATCTTGACATTCACCAAAAAAGAATAATTTCTAGAAAGGAAGGGCCAGGTAACAAGAGGATTCTGTTGGGATAAACTACATGGGATAGAAACTGAGATGGAGTATGTGGAAGGAGATCCCATAAAGATTGGATTATCCATTTAAAAAGGCTATACCAGAGGACGATCCATATAGGGTGCCTCTCTATAACTAAAATTTATTAGTTTCCCAGAACTACTGTATGAATTCTCACACACAGTGACTTGAAACAGCAGTAATATGTTCTCTTACAGTTCTGGAGGCCAAAAGTCCAAACTCAAGGTATAGGCAGGGCCACGCTGCCTATAGAGGCTCTGGAAGAGATTCTGTTCCTTGTCTTTCCTAGTTTCTGGGGGCTGACAGCATTCCTGGACTTGTGACAGCATCACTCCCATCTCTGCTTCCATATTTCACAATGCTACCTCCTCTTTTGTCTGTCACATCTCCCTAAATAAGAGAATGAAGAGACTATGTATTATAGTCAGGATATTCAAGGTTCTGCTACAGTGACAAATTGTCTTAAAATACTAGTGGATTAAAACTACTTAGGTTCATTTCTTGTTCTTTCAACATCCCCATTTATGGTAGATAATGAGTTCTTCTTCATGTTGTACCTCTTTAGGAACACAAGCTATTGGAAATTTCAGTCTGTGGCAGAATGAAAGATTATAAGGCATTGCAATTTTTTCTTAACAAATTTCACGTGGTAGTGACACACATTTTATCGGGCAAAGAAAATTCTATGCCTACACTCAACTTCAGAAAGGAGTGAAAGTGTGAACTATTATATGCCAACTATGTAACTGAAAGAAGTAAACAAAAAATATTGGTGAATAGCACTAATAGACACCACACTATGATTGGCTTGAATGTTCATGAAAGATCTTACACAGAATTTGAATAGGCAACTTTCTCTGATTTCAACCCAAGATTCCCAGGCTTGAAAACCTGGAGTTGAGAAGCATATTATGCTAACAACAGGCTTCACTCAGGCTGCATTTATTCATTTGCAGTGTTGCTTTACGGCTAAACAAGTTGTCTCCTTGTATCTAATATATACTTTTGAATGCATTTATTAATATTTTTTTCCTAAAACTCTATTTGGTCACTTTCAAGCTTAAAAATAATAATTTTCAATTGTCCTTTATATCAATTACTCAGTCTGTGTCCAAGAGGTTCTGTATATTGACTAGGCCATCTAAACTTATTAATGCTTTATTTTTTATACACCAACAAACTGGTTTCCTTATTTTAGCAAAAAAAAAAAAAAAAAAGCAACAACAACAAAAAAACATGTTAGTAAATAGCACCATGTTCATTATCAGCACTTTCTTTTTTGAAATAATTATATTTGTCTACAAAGATCAATAACAAGGCTGATGCCAGTCCAAGGCTGGAAAGGTAGCTCTGAGGTAGATGTTCTTGTAGTGTTTTTTATGGAAGTTTCTGATGGCTTCTGTGCAATAATATGATTTTTCCAGGGTCTTTTTGTTATTAGGCATACAAGAATAAGAGCCTTCTCTTTATGGCCTTCCCTGGCTCTGTTTTTCAGGGCTCTTCTTTTTTTAAACAGGAGTGAATCCATTTTGATTCTGGCAACTTTCACATGAAAGAAAATGACAGTATAAGGGAGAAAGGTGGTGATGTTGGCATCTGTCTTCTATGAGGAGAACAAAAGATTTCTCAGAAATCCCAACTGCAGACTTTTCCTTATATGGGTGACCCCTATATGGGTTACATTTTTGTTCCTTTTTTTTTTTTAATTATACTTTAAATTCCGGGGTACATGTGCAGATCTTGCAGGATTGTTGCATAGGTATACACATGCCAGGGTGGTTTGCTGCCTCCATCCCCCTGTCATCTACATTAGATGTTTCTCCCAATGTTATCCCTCCCCAATCCCCCTACCCCCTGCTATTCCTTCCTTAGTTCCCCCAACCCCCCAGCAGACCCCAGTGTGTGATATTCTCCTCCTGTGTCCATGTGTTCTCATTGCTTAACACCCACTTATGAGTGAGAACATGTAGTGTTTGGTTTTCCGTTCTTGTATCAGGTTGCTGAGAATGATGGTTTCCAGCTTCATTCATGTCCCTACAAAGAACATGAACTCATTCTTTTTTTGTGTGTCTGTGTGTTTATTCTTTTTTTAAAAATATATATTTTATTACACTTTAGGTTCTGGAGTACATGTACAGATCAGGCAGGATTGTTGCATAGGTACACACACGACAATGTGGTTTGCTGCCTCCATCCCCCCATCACCTATATCTGGCATTTCTCACCATGTTATCCCTCCCAAACCTCCCTACCCCCCACTGTCCTTCCCCTATCCCCCCCAACACACCCCAGTGTGTAATGCTCCCCTCCTGTGTCCATGTGTTCTCATTGTTCAACATCCACCTATAAGTGAGAATATGTGTGTTTGATTTTCTGTTCTTGTGTCAGTTTGCTGACAATGATGGTTTTGAGATTCATCCAATTCCCTACAACAGACATGAACTCACTGTTTTACATGGCTGCATAGTATTCCATGGTGTATGTGTGCCACATTTTCTTTATCCAGCCTATTATTGATGGGCATTTGGGTTGGTTCCAAGTCTTTGCTATCATAAACAGTGCCACAATGAACATATATGTGCATGTGTCTTTATAATAGAATGATTTATAATCCTTTGGGTATATACCCAGTAATGGGATTGCTGGGTCAAATGGTATTTCTATTTCTAGGTCCTTGAGAAATCACCACACTGTCTTCCACAATGATTGAACTAACTTACACTCCCACCAACAGTGTAATAGCATTCCTATTTGTCCACATCCTCTCCAGTATCTGTCTCCTGATTTTTTAATGATTGCCATTCTCACGGGCGTGAAATGGTATCTCAATGTGGTTTTGATTTGCATTACTCTAATGACCAGTGATGATGAGCATTTTTTCATGTTTGTTGGCTGCATAAATTTTTTTTTTTGAAAAGTGCCTGTTCATATCCTTTGCCCACTTTTTGATGGGATTGTTCATTTTTTTCTTGTAAATTTGTTTTAGTTCTCTGTAGATTCTGGATCTTAGCCCTTTGACAGATGAGTAGATTGCAAAAAAATTTTTCTCATTCTGCTGGTTGCCAGTTAACTCTAATGATTGTTTGTTTTACTGTGCAGAAGCTCTGGAGTTTAATTAGATCTCATTTGTCTATTTTGACTTTTGTTGCCAATGCTGTAGGTGTTTTAGTCATGAACTCCTTGCCTAAGCCTACGTCCTGAATGATTATGCCTAGGTTTTCTTCTAGGGTTTTTATGGTATTAGGACTTATGTTTAAATCTTTAATCCATCTGGGGTTAATATTCGTATAATGTGAGAGGAAGGAGTCTGGTTTCAGCTATCTGTACATGGCTAGGCAGTTTTCCCAACACCATTTGTTAAACAGGGAATCCTTTTTCCATTGCTTGTTTTTGTCAGGTTTGTCAAAAATCAAATTGTTGTAGGTGTGTGGCATTTCTTCTGAGGCCTCTGTTCTGTTCCATTGGTCTCTATCTCTGTTTTGGTATCAGTACCAGCTGTTTTGATTACTGTAGCCTTGCAATGTTCTCCAACTGGAGTACCCATTTTTCCTCTTCACTAGTTTATAAAGTGATTCCATTCATACCCCACTTTATCCAGGAAATAATTTCTATTTACCTCAATATAGATCCTCTTTAAATTGTGTAAACAACAACAATAAAGAAACAGAAGAAAAATAACTTTAATATATAAATGTTACCTTTGACATAAGTATTTATATTTTTATTTGATAAAGGAGAAAACTGAAGTATAGAATCAGAAAGTTCCTCCAAATTATAGAGGTCATATGGCATATAGCTGGGATTAAGTTCTAGGTCTATGTAGTGCTCAAACTTGTTTAAACATTATAACAGCTCCTAAATTCTTTTAAGATGTGTTGTCTATCATTTTACCTAAATGTGGATTCTTATTTTCCTCTAAATCACTTCTATATGCATGTCTTCTTTTCCAGCTGATGATAAGCATTTCTTATCCTGGGATCTTTGTTTTGTTTTGGTGTACACCCACACCATTGAGCACTGTGGATCTAAATGAACACCAACCAATTGAGAAAACCAAATATTACTTTTCTGTGCCTATTACATAGCAGGGGAATTGACCACCATCACTTGTGTTTTGGCAGCAACTCTAAGGCAGCCAAAGAAGTGGAAAGTTTTATGGTAGAAAAAAAGGGAAGGCATTGGATGTGCCTTGATTGGAGGCTGTTGGCCTGGGGAAGTTGGAGGAAGCTAACTAGCAGGAGGACATCCTACATAATTGATAAAGAGTGCATATTTGCCTTTTTCTGGTTTGTCCTAAGGTGGAATGGGGAGAAAAATTACAGAAGGTGTCAGTTATTAAGACCTGGTCATGTAGGGATGATTAGTACAGAAGTTATTGCTTAGCTTCCTGGTTGGTCACTAAAGATAGCAGTCTGGCTTACCATAAGCCTGACTTACAGCAGGATAGATTCCTGGGTTGTTTATCATAGGAAAGGGGTTAGCTTCCTGGGCATGGTGCAGCAGATTGTGTTTCTGAGTTCTATTATTAATATTATAAGTAATTTAGCCACTGTGTTGAAAAACTGAGAGGCTATCAGAAAACACTCAATATTTTTAATTCGGCTATGCCATAGGAAAGGTGAAGTGGCTTGATTCCATCCCTGAATTGTGATGATCTGGCCATATTTGTGATCCATTATGTATGATTTCTTCACTACAGGACCATTTTCCACTTCTTCATCATCAAAACAGGAATGGAAGAAAATCCCTAATTTAAAAAGTGTGGCTATCATTGTTTTAAATGACTTTGAGGTTGAACTACCTGAATTCCAATCTTTATCCTAAATCTCACATGCTGTATGACCTGGAATGTCTTACAAAATATCCTTAAACCTTCATGTCTTTATCAGTATATTAGAAAGTATGATATTTATTACCTCACAGGACAGTTGTAACAAATGAAAAAAAATTAGAATTTATTCATGCCAGTTCCAATAACTGAAATAATTATTGGATTCCTTCATACATCATTTAAAGTAAAAACATTTCTAAACTATGAATCAATTGAAAAAAAGTAAAATTTTTAAAATTTCCTATGATTAATCATTCTATTCTTCTTTGAAAATATCACATATTAAATTATTTCTTCATTTTCTTTTGGGCATACGTTATTTAGATGTTGCTGGTACCTTAAACACTTGTTTATTTATGTATTCTTTATTAGTTTTTTGGTGGGTAAATTTTGCTTTATTCTTTATAGTGATTTTCACACATGTTTAAATAAACAGGTGCTGATCCATGTATTTCTGCTGATTCTTTTAAGATTAATTTTTAATTGACAAATTATTTTACAAATTTTTGAGGCACATTGTAATGCTTTGATGTATGCATACGTTGTGGAATGATTAAATCAAGCTGATTAACAGAGCCACCATCTCACCTACCAATTTGTGTGTGTGTGTGTAGCAGGAATATTTAAAATTTATCTTAGCAACTGTAAAACATACAACACAACTCATTATTATCAACTATGGTTACCATATTATGCAATAGATTTTGAAATATACAACATATTACTATTATACGGTAACCACGCTGTACAATAGATCACTAAAAGTTATTTGTTCTATCTGAAATTTTGTGCCTTTTGAGCAACATCTCACCTTTCCCCAGTCACCCCCACAACAAGCCCCCAGCCTTTGCTAACCACCGTTCTACTCCCTGCTTCTACAAATTCAACGTTTTCAGATTCCTCGTATAATTGAGATCATGCAGTGTTTGTCTTTCTGTGTCTGGCTTATTTAACTTGGCGTAATGTCCTCTAGATCATCCATGTTGTCACAAATGAAAGAATTTCCTTCATGTTTAAAGCTGAATAGTATTCCACTATGTGTACACACACACACACACACACACACACACACACACACACACATATTGGCCACTCATCCACTGGTGGGCACTTAGGTTGCTTTCATATCTTAGCTATTATGAATAACAATGAAATGAACATGGGAGTACAAATATCACTTTGGCAAACTGATTTCAATTCTTTTAGGTATATACCTAGACGTAGAATTGCTGTATCACACAGTAATTCTATTTTTAGTTTTTTGGGGGAGCCTCCACATTATTTTCCAAAGTGGTTGTCCTAATTTAAAAATTACTAACATTTGTTACCTTTCATCTTTTTGAAAATAGCTATTCTAACAGATGTAAAGTGATATTTCATCATGATTTTAATTTAATTTGTGTTGGGCATTTCCTAATCTATCTGTTAGCCATTTCCATCTCTTCTCTTGAGAAATATCTGTCTAGATTCTCTGCCCATTTTAAGATCAGGTTATTTGTTTTCTGGCTATTAAATTTCATTCTTTCCAATTTTTGGGCATCAGTTCCTCATCATCAGATGTACGGTTTGCAAATATTTTCTCAGTTCAGGGAGTGTCCCTACATTGTTAATTGTTTCCTTTGCTGCTTAAGCACATACTTAGAGTCCCTATAATGTATCCCATATCTAGTAGGGATTAAAATAATCTCATATGTAAAATGATTAGTAATAAATTTCTCTTAATATTATTATGATGATGAATTGTATTATTTTGAGAGGCTTTGTGTAATCTTATAATGATTAACAGTGAGTATGTTTCCAAATGCAATTTGTAGAAATACATCTATTGTGTTGCAGTAGAGTTTTATTTTCTAAAGTGTGTGTGTGTGTGTGTTTTTAAAAAATACTCTAAGGTTAACAGGCTAAAGAAAGTTACTTTTTAAGTTGTAAAAGTGGTAGAAAGATCACTGATTTAAAATCAAAAGTACTTTTAGAGGTAGCAAACTATAGAAAAGAACTCATGACATTCTTAAGGGTCAAGTCTATCTTGAACCTCATTTTTAAAAATGTAAATTTATTTTCCATTTAGCTTGAAGACCTGAACATTTTAATAAAATACAGAAGGGTTATTTTGTAAATGTAGAATGATAAGGCACAATATTGATGTGCAAAGTGACTAAAATGCACATTATCCTGCCTTAGAAGGAACTAACTGTAGGACAAATGGGAAAGTCATAATTTCAGAATGGCCAAATGCACGCACCTTTAAAGTAGTTTATTTGAAGAAGAAATTTACTTTTCTATAATGTTTTCTCAGAAACAGGAGAAAAATAATTTTAATTCAAGTTTTCAGGACAAATGTATGGTGTATCTTCTTTTTGCGTGTTCTTTATTTTCATCAAAGCTTTTTGTTTAAACACTTCTATTTAAATAAATACATTCATTTTATTTTGATGCTGTGAATTTTCATTAAGCTTTATACTAATTTTTTCATTCAATCATTCATTCACTTTTGGATAAATAATATTGATCATTAGCGATTGGGCTAAGCACTTGAGATACAGTGTTAAATATGGTGGTCAGGGTGCCTGTCCTCCTGGATAATAATTTAAACAGAAACTTAGAATGTAACACGAGTGGGACTTTGATTGAAGAAGTCCCATGGGCTATAATACATCATAAGAGAGGATCCTAATACTAACTTGAATGCATGTGTGTGGAGATAAAGGAAAAGGGGAAGGTGTGGCATACTTCCTGGAGTTGCATCTAAAGAGAGATTTAAAACAATGAGGATATCTGATCCCTGGAGAAATAGTGTTCCAGATTCAAGGAGGAGAAAGAAAAGACATAAAGGCAAATGAGTGCAAAGAGGTAAATGGTAAGAAGAATGGAATTTAGAAGTTTATTAAGGATCTGTTTACACGAGGCTATGTAGGATGGTTAGTAAGCTTTGGACTTTATTCTAAGGTCAAGGGTCAGCTTTTAAGATGTTTTTGTTAAAATCTTTCAATTAAATGTTAAATTGATTTTTAAAATGTTATAATCCACGAATTATTTCTTGTTTTGGATGGTAGTTTTAGGGATTTGGTGTTTGTTTTGTTTTTGCCATTTAAAATATTATTTAAAAGCACATGGCATATACATGGTTTATAAAATTTTGAGTGACGATTTCACTCAATCTTTAAAGGAGATTTTTTCCATTTTCTTGTTTTGAAAATGGAAAAAATCTGAAGTATTTCTAATTTTAGGCCTTTGGGAGTTGTAAGGAATAATTTGCTGTGGATGCTAAAAACTACTATGCTATGTCAGGTCAAATTATTGACATGTACTCCAAAATATGTGCTAGCTATTAATACAAATTCTGATGCTATAGTTCCAACATTAATAGATAAAATTAGTTCAATATTTCATATAATCTGTTTTATGCCCTCAACAATCTAGAAGGTAAAGCTAGCCTTAGTCAGGGTTATAGTAGTCTATTAGTTATCTAATTTGATTTAGGTGTGAGGGAACTTACAAACTTTAAAATATCTTTTATTGGACTGCTGTGTGAACTGAAATATCTTCTCTTTGTGTCCAACTTTCGAAGGTTAAATGCAAGTATCTTGCCTGTGCACAAAAATGTAATACAGTAGGTATGCCACTGCCCTAGGATACCTCTACTTATAAGGTAAAGGGTGGTGGCAGTTGAAGGCATAAAATCTGAAGTAACATGGGAATCTTAAAAGTTTACAAAGAAATCGTGAGGCCAAATTTGGAACGTAATATACCATAATTATATTTGATCGTAACTCTCAAAGATATCTTTGTTTTATATATTTTAAAGTAAAAATCAATTTATTGATTTATATTTTCATTGACACATTGTAATGATACATATTTACAAGATACAATTTGGAGTTTTGATATGTATATTTGTTGTATAGTAATATTATCAAGGTATCTAGTGTATTTATCACCTCGTATGTTTATGATTTGTTGGTGATGAAACCACAAAAACCACTCTTCTAGGAATTTCATCATATACAATACCTTTGAAAGCTTAAAAAGCTGGTTTTCTAGTTATTTTGTTATATACAATACTTTATTGTTAACTGTAGTCACCCTACTGTGCAATAGAACACTAGAACTTATTTCTCCTATCTAGTTGTAACTTTGTACCTGTTGACCAAGCTCTCCCTTTAGTCCCCTCTCTCCTCCCACCTCCCATCCCTAATCTCTGGTAATGACTGTTTTACTTTGCTTCCATGATATCAAGGTTTTTTTTTGTTTGTTTGTTTGTTTGTTTTTAAGATTCCACATGTGAGTGAACAATACAGTGCTTGTCTTTCTGTGTCTGGCTTATTTCATTTAACATTATGTCCCCCAGATTCATTTATGTTATTACAAATGACAGATTTTCTATTTTTAAAGACTATATATTAGTCAATTTTTATGCTGTTATGAAAAAATACCTGAGGCTGAATATATAATATATAAAGGAAAGAGATTTAATTGACTAACAGTTTGGCATGGCTGGGGAGGTCTCAGGAACTGACAATTATGGTGGAAGGGGAAGCAAACACATCCTTCTTTACATGATGGCAGGAAGGATAATGAGTGCCAAGCAAAGGGGGAAAAGCCCCTTATAAAACCATCAGACCACATGAGAAATTACTATCATGAGAACAGAAGCACGGGGGTAAACAGGCCCATGATTCAATTACCTTCCACCTGGACCCTCCCACAACACATGGTGATTATGAGAACTCCAATTCAAGGTGAAATTTGGGTGGGGACACAGCCAAACCATATCAGATGCTAAAACACAAGCTTCATGGGTATAGGCATAGCATCNCCAAACTATATCATTCCACCCAACCACTCCAAAATCTCATGTCCTCACCTTTCAAAACACAATCATGCCTTTTTAACAGTCACGCAAAGTCTAAACTCATTCCAGCATTAACTCAAAATTCCAAGTCCAAGGACT
The DNA here is from genome assembly GCF_001604975.1 of Cebus imitator. NCBI lineage: Eukaryota > Metazoa > Chordata > Mammalia > Primates > Cebidae > Cebus > Cebus imitator. Next base: position 9,090,361 of record NW_016107362.1, read on the forward strand.
CATTTAAGACAAGGTGAGTCTTTCTGCATATGAGCCTGCAAAATCAAAAGCAAGTTAGTTACTTCCCAGGTACAATGGGGATACAGGCATTGCGCAAATACACCTGTTTCAAATAGGAGAAATTGACCAAAACAAAGAGGCTATGTCTCCACACAAGTCCAAAATCCAACAGGGCAGTCATCAAACTTTAAAGTTCCAAAATGATCTCCTTTGACTCCATGTCTCACATCCAAGTCAGCTGATGCAGGATATGGACTCCCATGGCCTGGGGCAGCTCAACTCTTGTGGCTTTGCTGGATACAGACCTTCTCCTAGCTGTTTTCACAGACTGGTGTTGAGTGTCTGTGTTCTTTCCAGGCACACAGTGCAAGCTGTCAATGGATCTACCATTCTGGAGTCTGAAGAAATGTGACTCTCCTCTCACAGCTCCACTAGTCAGCGTCCCAGTAGAGACTCCATGTGAGGGCTCCAACCCCACATTTCCCTTTCGCTCTGCCCTAGCAGAGTTTCTTAATGAAGGCTCTGCCCCTGCAATGAACTTCTGCCTGGACATCCAACTGTTTCCATACATCCTCCGAAATTCAGTTCTTGACCTCTGTGCACCCACAGACTCAATACCATATTTAAGCTGCCAAGGCTGGGCTTTTCACCCTCTGAAGTAATGGTGCCCAAGCTGCACATTGGTCCTTTTTGCCCACAGCAGGAGCTGAAGCAGTTGGGATGTAGGGCACCATGTGCCAAGGCTGCACAGAGCAGAGAAGTCCTGGGGTGGACAGAGGAAACCATATTTTCTTCCTAAGCCTCCAGGTGTGTGATGAGAGGGGCTTCAGTAAAGGTCTCTGAAACACCCTACAACCATTTTCCCAATTATCTTGGTGATTAACATTTGGCTCCTCATTACTTATGCAAATTTATGCAGCAGGCTTGAATTTCTTCCCATGAAAGGAGTTTCTCTTTTTTGTCTCATTGTCAGGATGAAAACTTTTCAAAACTTTATACTCTGCTTCCCCTTGAATGATTTGCCACTTAGACATTTCTTCTGCCAGATACCCTAAATCATTTCTCTGAAGTTCAAAGTTCCACAGATCTCTAAAGCATGGGTAAAATAATACCAGTCTCTTCACTAACACATAGCAAGAATCACCTTTATTACAATTCCCAACAAGTTCCTCATCTCTGTCTGAGGCCACCCCAACCTAGACTTCATTGTCTGTATCACTATCAACATTCTGGTCCAAGGCATTCAACAAGTCTCTAAGAAGTTCCAAACTTTCCCACATTTTCCTGCCTTCTTCTGAGCCCTCAAAACTGTTCCAACCTCTTCCTGTTACCCACTTCCAAAGTCACTTCCACATTTTCAGGTATCTTTACAGTAACTCCCCACTCTACCAGTACTAATTTACTGTACTAGTTGCTCTCACACTGCTATAAAGAAATACTTGAGACTGCATAATTTATATAACAAAAAGGATGTTTAATTTACTCATCATTCAGCATGACTGGGGAGGCCTCAGGAAACTTATAATCATGATGAAAAGGGGAAGCAAACACATCATTCTTTACCTGTTGGCAGGAAGGAGATGCTAAACAAACAGAAAAAAAAAAACCTTACAAAACCGTCAGACCTGGTGAGAACTCATTCATTATCATGAGAACAGCAGAATGGGAGTAATCACCACCATGATTTAATTACCTCCTATTGGGTCCCTCCATAACACCTGAGGATCATGGGATCTACAATTCAAGATGACATTTGGGTGGGAACACAGCCAAACCATGTCAGGCTGTATAGTATTCTATTGCACGTGTGTGTACCATTTTTTAATATCCATTGGTGAGCATTTAAGTTGCTTTCATACCATTGTTATTGTGAACAATGCTAAATTTATATGGAAATCCAGATATCTCTTCAACATACTAATTTTAATTTCTTTAGATATATAGTCCGAAAGCAAATTGCTGAATCATATGATAGTTCTATTTTTAATTATTTTGAAAACCTTTTATGCCAATTTTCATATTGACTGTACTAATTTATAATCTCACCAACAATGTTTAAATGTTTTCTTTTCTCGACATCCCTTGCAACACTTAATTTTTTTCATCTTTTTGATAACAGTCATTCTAACAGATGTGAAGTGATATCTCACTGTGATTTTAATTTGCATTTTCCTTATAATTAGAGATGTTGAGCATTTTTTCCAAATTTCTGTTAGCCTCTTGTATGTCTTCTTTTGAGAAATGTATATTAAGGTCTTCTGCTAATTTTTTAATAGGATTATCTGAGTTTTTTCAGTAGAGTTGTTTAAGTTGCATATATATTCTGGATATTGACTATTTGTCAGAGGTATAGTTTACAAATGTTTTCTCTCATTCTGTAGGTTGTCTCTTCATTCTCTTAATAACTTCCTTTGCTGTAAGAAAGCTTTTTATTTTGATGTAATCCCATTTGCCTAGTTTTACTTTTGTTGCCTGTGCTTTGAGGTCTTATTAAAAAAAAAAACATTGCTTAGCCCAATGTCATGGTGTTATCTGATGTTTTCTTCCAGTAGTTTTATAGCTTTATGTCTTAACATTTGTCTTTAATCTACCTTCAATTGAATTTTGTTTATGGTGAAAGATAAGGGTTCAGTCTTATTTTTTTGCATATGGATATCTAATTTTTCCAGCTTAATTTTTTGAAGAGGATGTTGTTTCTTTAGTGTATGTTCTTGGTACCTCTGCTTAAAATCAGTTGGCTAGAATTATGCGAATTTATCTTTGGGATCTCTTTTCTGTTTCATTGACCTATGTATGTGTTTTTCTTCCAGTATCATGCCATTTTGGTTGCTGTAGATTTGTAGCGTAGTTTGAAGTCAGGCAGGGTAATACCTTGAGCTCTGTTCCTTTTGCTCAAGCCTGCTTTGGGTAGCTGAGGTCTTTAGTTCCATATGTATTTTAGGATTGTTTTTCTTCTTTTGTGAAATTTTGTGTATTTTGCCATCAGTATTTTGACAGAGACTGCATTAAATCTGTAGATAGTTTTGGATGGTACGTTGATTTTGACAACGTCAATTCTTTCAATCTGTAAACACAGGCCATTTTCATTTATTTGTGTTCTCTTAAATTTACTTCACTAATGTTTTATAGTTTTCCTTGTAGAGGTCCTTAAGCTCTATTTATTCCTATGCATCTTTTTTGGAGCTATTTAAAATGAAATTCTTTTCTTGATTTCTTTTTCAATAGTGCACTATCAGTGTATACAAATGCTACTAAGTTTTGCATGTTGATTTTGTATCCTGCAACTTTATTGAATTTATTATTTCAAACAGTGTTTTTGGTGGAGACCTTAAGGTTTTCCTTATATAACATCATGACATCTTCAAAGTGGGACAATTTGTCTTTTTCTTTTCCAATTTAGATGATTTTGTTTCTTTCTTTTGCCTAATTGCGCTAGCTAGGACTTTCAGTGCTATGTTGAAGAGCATATGTTGAAGAGGTGAAAGTGGGCATTCTTGTCTTGTTCTTCATCTTAGATAAAAAGTTCTCAGCTTTTCCCATGCACTATAATGTTAGCTGTGGGGTAGTCATATATGGGTTTTATTGTGTTGATGTACCTTCCTTCTATACCTAATTCAGTGAGAGTTTTTAATCATAAAGGGATATTAAATTTTGTCAAATGTTTTTTCTGCATCTATTGAGTGATCATATACTTTTTGTCTTTCTATTAATGAGGTATATCACATTTACTGGTTTTCATATCTTGAACCATCTTTGCTTCCCTAGAATGTCTCCTATTTGATCATAATAAATGATCTTTTAAATGTGCTGGTGAATTTGATTTGCTAGTGTCTTCTTGCAGGTTTTTGCATGTATGTTCATAAGAAATATTGGCTTGTAATTTTCTTTTTTGTTGTGCCCTTGTCACAACAAAAGGTTTTGAAATCAGGGTAATGCTGGCCCACTAAAATGAGTTTGGAAGAATGCTCTTCTCTTCACTTTTCTGGAATAGTTTGAGGAAAACTGCTATCAGTTCTTTGTTTGCTTGAAGACAGCAGGTGCCGACCTTTTCTAAAAAAATCAATTTAAATGCTACATTTGTGTTAAAATTCTGTGCTATGTAATTTAAGAAGAAAAATGCAACTAAGTAAAGAGTCCAGGGTTTATTAAATATGGGAAGACTAGTTTTTGAATACTGTTTCAGGAGGAGATCTTCAGAATGTTATTTTGTAAAATACAAGTTCTAGAAAATTGACCATAAAGCAAAAACCTTGAAGGGCTATTTGACAGGAACGAACATCACCGCTGAGCATTTTTACATCATCTGATAGAATTTTACACACACAGACACACACACACACACACACACACACACAAGTAAATGAAAAGAAAAGATACAGAAAGAAGAGAGGAGAAGGTGAGGGAAATTGACTTTTTACCTAAAAGCTCTGAGTCAAAGCATAAATTTGAATTACCAGAATACTTATTGTCTAATCTGAATATACTGCAGATGTTCCATAATTATGTAGCAACTTTCACTGGAAGAAAGGCCTATATCATTGATGAGTTTATAAATTTTTCAGTATTTTTATTTTTTGGGGGAAAATACATCCATATCTGTATCTCCATTTTTTACAGCTCTACAACCAGTTGCTTTGAATAGAAATGTGATGATATTGAGAACATAACTTTATAATACCTAATTGACACTGCTTTTCTTTTCAACTTCATTTTGAACCAGTGAAACACTGTGGTAAAGTTAAATTATAAATAACTTGCTTATAATTAGAGTTTAAGAAATTAGGGCACCTGTTTCCACTTGGCACTAGTTTAACAACACAGGGAATAACCATGCTACCAAAGTAGGGAGAAAATTGAAACTGTTATGAATGTTTTATTAAATGCCAAGGAAGTACATGCATAGCCTAAAGAGGGTTGGGATACCTCCAATACACCACTCTTGAGAGTAGTTCAGCTGAATAGCTAGTTGGTTAAGTCAAGAACAAGGGGCAGAGTCTTTTGGATCTGTGGAAGAAGAATGAGAATAATATTTGATTTATGGATACAATTTAGAGAGCACATCTTTCTAAAAACAGAACTATGACGATGAGAAATATTTATTAGTGGAAACGTTGCTAGTGGAGGAGGCTGAAAACAGAGGAAGGGCACAGAAGGTAAACGATCTACAGAGGGCAACTGCCTACTATAAATTTTTGTTGTTGTTGTTCCATGGAAGTATTTATTTACTCATGAATAACACCCTAATATTTCTCTTTGGGTAGATTGAAGTTAATATGATTAGTCTTTTCCAACCTGCTTTCCATTACATACTTGTACTCTTTCCTTCTTCTACATGTTCATTAATTTTATCATTTTTTATTGCTAAATATGCATGGAAGACCTACTACAGATGCAATGGGAACATAAATGGGAATCACTTTTTCCCTAGACAAATCTTAATCCCATAGTGTAGCCAATAATTCTGCAGGTTGTAGAATCATTACTTATTCAGAACACCAAGATTGAATCGGTTTTCTTGTATATCTACAAAATAAGGAAACATGAATTGTTTGAATTCCAGGATCCTGAATATAGGATGGCATACCATTATATTTAGAAAATGACTGTTAAGTAAGAGAAAATTTCTAGTGTCATAAAAATACCTTTTTCCATTTGTTCACAAGTTTCTGGGTTCATTGCCAATGTACAAAGTTCATATCAAAGATCTTAACTGATTAGGATGATAAAAGATTAATTGATCAATCAACTCATGTTTTTAGTGCTTATAAATGCTACTTGTGAGCTTATATCCTTAATTAATATACTTTAATTAAAATTAAAACCTAGAGTACGTCAAGATTCTATCAGTTTTAGACAAGTCACCTACGATCAACCATGCTTTTTTTGTGTCTAAGTAAAGATTATTTTCAGTCTTGATCTATGATAATCCTCTGCTCCATTTGAAGCTGGTGACTCCTTTCCAAGCGGAACACTTCTCTCCATTGCCTCCCATACAACAGGATACATTTTTGTGCTACTACTGCATACCTGTCGGGGTCTCCTCTTTTCCATCTGTGCCATAAAACTCAGTTGTTCTTCGAGGTTCTGTTATGAGTCCTGTTTGACACTTTGCTATGTGTTCTCTCTATTAATTTTCTATGCATTCTCTCTATGAAGCTGAACCTACTCCAGCTGCTTTTCTTCAGATGACATGTATATACAGATCATGACTCACATATATTCATGCTGAACCTGGCTCCAGAGCATGTATTGTCAATTTATCATTAAACATCTTCAATAAAAACATTTTATAATCACCTCAAAAACCTAACTTATGCCAAACCAAACCCATTGTCTTCCATTCCTTCACCCGCTAGTCCTCCATTATTCTCTATCTTAACGACATCGTAGACCTCTCAAATCCTTGAGGGTCTCACTTGATTTCTTTATTCTGTCCTCCCACATGCAGCTAATACATCTATTTATTATTCTTTCTCGAATATGTCCTCTTCTTTCCTTTCTCACCTATTCAAAATCATGATTCAGGCCACACGTTCTCTCCTGGGTTTTTATGTTCACCTCTTCAGTGGATTGTAGTTTTGCCCTTTCAATCTATTTCTCCCAATACATATTCAGTAATCTTTCTAATACGTAAGTGATCATTTCATTTGCTTTAAACATGCCATCAACTCTGTTTGCTATCTCAGACATGGCGTTAAAGGACTTTCATGATTTGGCCCCTGCTTATAGCAACAGCTTCATCTGCTATTCCTCTCTCTCCCATTCTAGGTCCAGCTAAAGTGAAAATTTTGAAGTCTCATTATCAAGGACATGCTATTTGGCTTCCTGGACTTTGTATATGATCTTTTCCTCTAATTGAAACTCCCAGCATTCTATTTATACCCATTCTTACTGAATTTTGAGTCTTTGGCTTGAAGTGTACCTCCTCTAAGAACCTATATTGCTTCTCTTAGTGGCTTTATGGAATCCAGGAAGTGCTGTAGAAACTTATTATTATCTCTGTTAGCAACTATCACACCATTTGGAAATTGCCTTTTGATTCATTTTTTTCCTACTGTGAACTTCTAGAGGGGAAGCACTCTTTCTTCTTCATGGTGGTAATTCCAGCACCAAAAATATCTCTAAGATACTATGGGTATAATAAACGTTTGTTACATAACGTAGCTACTGTGATTCATTATTACAGAACTAAACACAGCAATTCATGTTAACCCAGATGAAACTCACATGAACTGTTAAAAGAAAAACTTCAGCCAAATTAAATTTAAAACAGTTTAGTTGAGCAATGAACAATTTGCAAATTAGGCAGTCTCCTGAACCAGAGTAGGTTGAGAGAGACTCCAGTGCAGCCATGTGGTGGAAGAAGATTTATGGACAGAAAAAGGAAAGTGGTGTACAGAAAACAGAAGTGAGGTAGAGAAACGGCTGGATTGGTTACAGCTCAGAGTTTGCTTTATTTGAACATTTGGTTGGCCAAAACTCAGTGATTGGCACAACTGTAGGCTATGGTCTGTTTACACTGCCACTTGTTATCATTCATGATGTACAGAAAAACCTTTAGGCTGAACTTCAAATATGTAAGGAGGCAGCTTTAGGCTAAACTTGATTTAACAGAATATTAGAGGAAAGACTTTGCATCCTTGAGGCCTAAGTAATGCTGTGCCAGGGAGTATAGCTATGTGAGCAAAGTATGAGATAGATATTAGTCCCTGTTCCCTACCTCTCCCCAGGGTAGAGTGTGGGTCATATCCCTGAGCACAACTGGAACCACCAGCCACCCATTTCAGACCTTCTATTCCAGAACTGGTTGAAGTCGTGAGGATATCAGTGTACAGCTGGCATAAAATGCAGATTTAATGAGATGATAGAGCAACTAAGGTTAGCTAAAGGATCAGCCTAATTTTGAAACTGGCACTGAGCAGATTTGTTATACATTTTACTCATTTTCTAAGTGATCAGAGTTACTTCTTATTGTCATTTCTGGTTACCTTTGGTGTTTCCTCTACCAGATCCTACTAATGAGAAAGAATCTGAAATTCAACTCTACTAAGATATATATGACCAATAATCTCATTCATTTTAAAATGCTACTGCTCCATCAATATTCCTCTTGATGAAATGTATCCTCTGCCTTCCTAGTAGTGTTAGAAACTGTGAAAAAGATGGTATTAAAACAAAATAATATCTTTATGACATTTTTGAAACAATGCACTACATTAGTTTGCAAGGACTTCTTTAACAATGTCCGAAAAACTGGGTGGCTTAACACAACAGGACTTTACTCTTTTACAGTTTGCAGGCCGGAAGTCCAAAATCAACTGTCAGTAGGTCATGTTAGGGGACAAAGTTTTCTTGCCTCTTCCAGCTTCTGGAAGTTGCTGGTAATTATTTGCTTGTGGGCTGCATAACGCTCAACCCTGCCTCAGTCATCACACGACCTTCTTTCCCCTGTCTGAGTCTGTGTCTTCACATGATCTTTTTATAAGGACACCAGTCATTGGATTTACAGCACACCCTAATCCAGTATGACTTTACCTTAACTTGATTACTTCTGCAAAGACTCTATTTTTAAATACATTCAGTTTTACAAATACAAGGCACAGTTAAGGATTTGAACACATCCTTTTGGAGGATGCAAGTTAACCCACAACAACCACATGTACCAGAGCATACTCTATCATAATCTATAAGATTCACACTGAAATCAGATTACTCCTTCTAAAAATGAAATATTTGTTTTGGAGGACAACGGGTCAAGAATAATATGATTCTTTTACTCCACAATGTACTTTGCTTCATTTCTCAACAAACTTCCCCACTTGGAATGTTATGTATCCATAAAAAAATAATGTGTTTTCTCTCTGAGTAATCTCTCCTCAGTTCTCTTTTTGGCTTCCCATCACAGTTTTTCTCTCATTCATAATTTCTAGTCTCCTTTTTTGTTAGAAACTGAAATATGTAGTTGTTTTCACTCACCGTCCCCATTTTCTTTTAAACCAATTTTAATCAGGTTGTTGCCTGCTACAACTGTAATTGATGGTCTTGTCTCAAGGTCATGAATGACCTTTATTTTGTTATTTCCAATTCTCTGTCCTGACTGTCTACTTCCTCTTAGAAGGATTCATCACAATTAATTGTATGTCTTGTCTTATCTCCTACCTCAATGGGCACTCTTTAAAATCTCTTTTGCTGTTTTATTCCTTGCCTTTAATGTTAGAGGGTTTAGACGTTGGTCTTTTTGCCTATCTAATTTACTCACATGGTAGGTTTTCTTTCTCCAGATTTATGGCTTTAAATACCAGTTATATGCTAATAACTCTCAAACGTGTATAACCAACTCAGATGCCTCTTCTGAGCCACAGACTTGTTTATTCAACTGTCTACCTGATATTTTCCTTGGATATGTGTTAAATGTCTCAAGCACAGTATTTCTGAACTCTCAGATTGTACCTGTTCTTCTCTCTCACTTTCCCTCTCCTTAAAATAAGAATCCAGAAATCAGCCTGTTCTCACTGCATTTATCCAGGGTCTAATTTATGCCAAGTTTTTACAATTGGTCAAGTCAAAGTATTTAGAGTTATTGGAGACTCTTCTATTTCTCTCACAACACACATACTGTCTGGTAGGCAACCCTGTTTAATTTACATTCAAAGCATATCTCAAATCTGACCCTGTCTCTCCTTGCTATCACCCTGGCTGGGCCATCAATGCTGCTCTCCCAGAGTACTTCAGCACCCTCCTAACTGAAACCTCTCTCCTCTTACTCCTTAGTTTGTTCATGGCACCGCATGCAGAATTATCGTTTAAAAGCAAACATAACCATCTCACTCTGCACAAAACCCTCAAAGTTCTGTTTTACTGAGAGTAAAATCTAAGGGTTTTGCAGTGGCAGACAAGGTGGTAGCCGGCTTCTTACCTTCCTGTTATCCTGTTCTCAGCTCATACTTCTCTTTGCTTTGCTAGTTTGGCTGTAGCTGCAGTTAGGGTCTTTGTATAGGGTCTTTGTATAATATATACACATATATTCCTGATAGGTGTAGCTCAGGTCCACACTTCCTTCAAGTCCATGCTCATAATTCACCTTTTCACATAGATGTCCATCTTATTTAAAATATGCACCATTCCCTATTCCCTGTCCCCATCATCCTGATCTTTTAATATTTTTTCATATTGTCTCTCACCTTCCAATATGCTATATTATTTATTAATTTATGGTTTTGATTTAATATTATTTGGTGGAAGGTTAGTACCACGAGAAAGAAATCTATGTTTGTTTTATTTACTTGGGTACTCCAAGTACCTAAATTAGTGTTTAGCACATAGTAGGTGCTCAAGTTCATATTTTTTCAATGAATGAATAAGTAAGTGATAATGTAGTTTAGTAGTAGTTTCACAGTGTATGTCTGGGATAATGCTATTTGTTCATTTTACATTTACTAATGAATAAGATTGCAGAGAAAAATATCATCACAGTAATCTTCATCACTGCGGTTGATAGAGTTTTTCGATGTGCCTAGAGATTCTTTTACATGATTCAATTTGATAGTCTTCTATACTAAATGCATCTAAAAATAAGACAATTGAGGTTTTGCAAGATTAAGTGACATTATCATGTCTAAACAGCTTGTACAGTAGTCGAACTCAGAGTCAACAACAGATCTGTGTAGACTGAAATTCTACTTTAACCATTCTGCTGTATTTCCACTTTCACAAACACTCAGGGAGCAGGAAGGAAGATTCTCTTTTTCCTCATACACATATGTGCTCTCATATGTTGCTGGCTGGCATTTATATGTGCACAGGCAGCTGCTGCTCATCCAGTCGTGAATTTCTTAGTCTAGAATTGCTAAAACTATCACAGATATTGTTATTGCTTTTTTTTTTTCCTATTGTCATCGGCTTCTTTTTTAAAGCAATCTGTGACACATTGAGAGATGCTTCTAGGAAATAGCTTTGCAACTCAAGAATGGCACTTCAGAACTAAGTAATTTAATATTTCACAGAGAAATGTACTGAATGCATCAATTTCCTCAAGGCTTTGGTTGGACTCACAGAAGTGACAATGTGCTACTCTGTAATAGGTCTTGAGCTTTCTTTACAATAGGTGTTTTATGGAGATGGCCACGAAATCATTTTGACATTCACCTAAAAGAGGATTCACTAACAGTGCCTTATATATCTGTTGCCTTTTTGGCTTTTTTAATCACTTCCATTATTGTTACTTGAAGCTGGCTTTGTTAACTAAATAATTTTCTATATGTTGGGATGGTATTACTTTCTGAAATAAATAATTTTCTTTCCCATAAATGGTTACAGTCATACTTATGACTTTGGACTTTGATTCAGTTTCATATTCCATTAACAGACTTTATTTTAGATGTGTCTAAATGGCTTCGAATTCTTGGATGCAAAATAAAAGCCTTATATTAATCTAATACAATGCCATAAAACCAAACACACACAAAATAATGTAGAAATTCCCTGCAGTAGGACCAGAATTAATAAGAAATATTCAGGAAATGATACTGACCCTACGATTTTATTTCAGATGTTTACATTCTGAAGTCCTCAGATTTAAAAAAAAAAATCATTTTACCTGATGACATATGTTAATTATAGCTTTCAAAAATAAAGAGAAAATGATAGCTCAGGTAGAGCATTGACCTGTTTGAAGGATATTTTCTTAAGGAATAAAAGTTCAATAAATACAGGGATAATGTGGCACATATACACCATGGAATACTGTGCAGCCATAAAAAATGATGAGTTCGTGTCCTTTGTAGGGACATGGATGAACCTGGAAACCATCATTCTCAGCAAACTGACACAAGAACAGAAGATCAAACACCACATTTCCTCACTCATAGGTGGGTGTTGAACAGTGAGAACACATGGACACAGGGAGGGGAGCATCACACACTGGGGTCTGTCATGGGGAAATAGGGGAGGGATAGCAGGGGGTGGGGAGTTGGGGAAAGATAGCATGGGGAGAAATGCCAGATATAGGTAATGGGGAGGAAGGCAGGAAATCACGCTGCCATGTGTGTACCTATGCAACAATCTTGCATGTTCTTCAAATGTACCCGAAAACCTAAAAGGCAATAAATAAATAAATAAATACACAATTACTTTCCATAGTGGAACTGTTTGCCAATGATTTATTATGGCGGTGCTTGAGAAATCTTTATATTAAGTTAAATCATCCAAATCTGAATCTGAATGTATATACCAGTGTCAAATGAAAGGCAAGAACTGAGGTTGAATACTTAAATAAATGGTATTTTTTTCAGGTAAGCCAAAAGTTTGGAAGTCATTAAAATATTTTTATCAACTAACGTTCATGTATGAAGACCTGTGACTTTTAATAAATAAAATAATATGACATTTAAAATTTATAATGAAAGTGAGCATACTGCCCAGGAAACTTGAGCCTCTTATGCATACAATGTTTGGGCTCTGCTATCTGAAGACATTGGAGATATAGTTACTTTATATATGCAGAATTTATTCCTTAATTAAGGATTCTGTTATTTAGAATAAGTTGTATGGTTAGTAAAGAGTAATTGTGTTGAATACCTCTGTCTGTTGACTCACATCCCACCCACAACAATAGAATAAGAAATAAACACTAAAATTATATATATTTAGAGACTAATCTGAAAACTGTAGATCCCTACATATTTGTTACCTTTTTCATTGCCAAAGCTTCCTCACATAAATAAGTAGCTTTCAATGAACATAACTATTTTATTTACTAGGATTTTTCAATTATTTATTATACCATTAAACGTAAGGATTGTTGACTGTGGAAATATTCAATTATTATGCTTAACCTACACACACCTGCATTCATGTAAGTCTTAAGGCTTCTGTCTAGTTACTCTTTCATCAAAAAAAAGGGAGAGGGTGAAGAGAACATTTCTGGATACTTTAAATCCATATATCAGTGTAAAAACTTATGATAGTTTTTAATAGGAAATTTTTTTAAGTAAACATAAAGTTATTAGCTGGGAGAAAAGTAATTTGAAAATTGAGTTGTGATCACTACTAAGGAATGAAAGAAGGCAGATGAGTTGGCATAATCTTCTTGTAAATATCTTAGTAGCTGAACCTCATAGTAGTAGAAAAAATGATACTTGCTAGAAGGTTAGTGCTCATCTGTGGAATGCTTTTAGCAGGATGTTTCTGGTTTTCTCGTGGTAAAGAAAGGCATATTGCAAGAATTTTTGAGTCACAGCTTCCTAGAAAATGTCATATCAAATCAGCAGTCCCACCCTTTTTGGCACCAGGGACTGGTTTTGTGAAAGACAGTTTTTCCACAGACCAGAATGTGGGTGATGTTTTCAGGATAATCAAGTGCATTACATTTATCATTAGATTCTCACAGGGAGTACACAACCTAGATTCCTCACATGCATAGTTCACAATAGGGTCTGTGCTATTATGAGGATCTAATGCTGCTTCTGATCTGGCAGTAGGTGGAGCACAGGTGGTAATTATCACCCGTTGCTTACCTCCTGTTGTGAGGCCCAGTGCCTAGCAGGCCATGGACCGGAACTGGGGGTTGTAGACCCCGGATATCAGCCATAGAACTATCTGTGACTATAAAATGGAGATGTTTCATAAACTAAACTTTCCCTACTTTCTGAGGTGTCCTGTAAACCTCATAGGAAACCTCTTATATTACTCTGGCAGAGATGAAATGCTAATGTTGATCCAAAAGTCATGGAGAACCACACGAAATGCTCCTCATCCCTCCCTAATTTACTCATGAAACTTGATTGCTTATATCTTTGAAATTACTAGTAATAATTGCTACTGAGAACTGTGATTTGTGTGAGTCTGACTTTCAACAATGTGATGCTAAACATAGATAATGAATCCTTAGCATCCATTTCTTCGTTCAGTACTAGTACGTGTCTTCTATTGCAGATCCATGGTATTTTTAAATATAATGCTAAAGTTATAAGAATTCCAAGAAAGAATTATGTAATACAGTCTTTGATAGACCTAGTACCGTCTGTTCTTACTATGTATTTAAGTGGCCAATGCCTCATAATTAATAAAAAAAAGTTTCTTGAGTAGAAATGAGATATATTATGAAGAGATTTAACTTCCACACAAAATTAGGATATTATTTTGATGATCATTTAATATTTTATAATAGAACAGTGATTTGAATAAGTTAAAGGTCTGAGAAATTATTCCTTGTAATACAATTACAACTTATTTTTAGACATTTTAATTACATTTTCTATCTGCATAATTTTATATCTTGAAAGCCTCTAAAAAAGAACTGAAACCCCCAAATTTTAATTTCCAACTCATTGAACATTTTGGTACATTCTCTTACAGGTTTCTGCTAGTTTACTTGTTGGACCCAAGGCTAAGCAGACTGATATGAGCACCTACATGACAAATAAAGAGTCTTTCAATTCTTTTTCAAAATTGCAGCAAACTCCACAACCCAAGGAAGAAAGAAAAAGGCCCAAGAAATATGACTTCAGTTTTCCCACAATGAGGAAACATTTAAGTACAGACTGTGTATTAGTCTATTTTCATGCTGCTGAAAATGACCTACCCAAGACTGGGAAGAAAAACAGGTTTATATGGACTTAAACAGTTCTACGTGACTGGAGAGGCCTCTGAATCATAGTGGGAGAAGAAAAGCACATCTTACATGGCACTGGCAAGAGAAAAATGAGGAGGAAGCAAAAGCAGAAACCCCTGATAAACCCATTAGATATTGTGAGACTTATTCACTCTCATGAGAATTGTATGGAAAAGACTGGCCTCCATGAGTCAATTACCTCCCCTGGGTTGGTCCCACAACACATGGAAATTCTGAGATATACAATTCAAGTTGAGATTTGGGTGGGGACACAGAGCCGAATTGTATCATTCTGCTCCTGGCCCCTCCAAGTCTAATGTCCTCACATTTGAAAATCAATCATGCCTTCCCAAAAGTCCCCCAAAGTCTTAACTCATTTCAGCATTAACCCAAAAGTCCAGAATCAAGTTTCTTCTGAGACATAGCAAGTCCCTTCCGCCTATAAACTTGTAAAATCAAAAGCAAGCTACTTACTTCATAGATACAATGGGGTTATAGGTATTGGATAAATACAGTCATTCCAAATGAGAGAAATTGGCCCAAACAAAGGAGTTACAGGACCCATGTAAGTTGGAAATTTAGTGGGGCAGTCAAATTTTAAAGCTCCAAAATGATCTTTGACTCCATGTCTCACATCCAGGTCACACTGATGCAAAAGGTTGGTTCCCCTGGTCTTAGGCAGCCCTGCCCCTGTGGCTTGCAGGGTACAGCCTCCTTCCTGGCTGCTTTCATGGGCTGGTGTTCAGGTTCTGTGGCTTACCAGGCACATGGTGCAAGCTGCTAGTGGATCTACCATTCTGGGGCCTGGAGGATGATGGCTCTCTTGCCACAGCTCCAGTAGGCAGTGCCCCAGTAGGCACTCTATGTGGGAGTTCCCACCCCACATTTTCCTTCCACATTGCCCTAGCAAAGTTTCTCCATGAGGGCTCCACCCCTGCAGTAAATTTTTGCCTGAACATCCAGGAGTTTCCACACATCCTCTGAAATCTAGGTGGAGGTTCCCAAACCTCAATTCTTAACTTCTGTGCACCTGCAGGCCCAGCACCACATGGAAGCTGCCAAGGCTTGGGGCTTCCACCCTCTGAAGCTACACCGCAAACTCTACGTTGGCCCCTTTCAGCCATGGCTGAAGTTGCTGGGACACAAGGGACCAAGTCTCTAGCCTGCACACAGTACCAGGACCCTGGACCCAGACCATAAAAACAATTTTTCCTCCTGGGCCTCTGGCCCTGTGATGAGAGGGCCTGTCTCGAAAGTCTCTGACATGGCCTGGAGACATTTTCCCTATGGTCTTGGGGATTAACATTAGGCTGCTTGCTACTTATGCAAATTTCTGCAGCTGGCTTGAATTTCTCTTCAAAAAATGTGTTTTTCTTTACTGTATCATCAGCCTGAAAATTTTCTGAACTTTTATACTGTTTTCTTTTAAAATGGAACAGTTTTAACAGCACCCAAGTCACATTTTGAATGCTTTGCTGCTGAGAAATTTCTTCTGCCAGATACCCAAATCATCTCTCTCAAGTTCAAAGTTTCACAAATCTCTAAGGCAGGGACAAAATGCCACCAGTCTCTTTCCTAAAACATAAAAAGAGTTACCTTTGCTTCAGTTCCCAAAAAGTTTCTCACCTCTTTCTGAGACCACCTCAGCCAGGACCTCATTGCTCATATCACTGTCAGCATTTTTGTCAAAGCCATTCAACAAGTCTCTAGGGGGTTCCAAACTTCCCCACATTTTCCTGTCTTCTTGTGAACCCTCCAAACTGTTTCGATCTCTGCCTGCTACCCAGTTGCAAAGTCACTTCCACATTTTCAGGTATCTTTTCAGCAATGCCCCACTCTACTGGTACCAATTCACTGTATTAGTTCATTTTCATGCTGCTGATAAAGACCTACCTGAGACTGGAGAGAAAAAGAGGTTTAATTGTATTTACAGTTTTATATGGATGGGGAGGTCTCAGAATCATGGTGGGAGGTGAAAAGCACTTCTTACATGGTGGTAGCAAGAGAAAAATGAGGAATAAGCAAAAATGGAAACTCCTGATGAACCCATCAGATGTCATGAGACTAAATCACTGTCACAAGAATAGCATGGGAAATACTGGCTTCCATGATTCAATTACCTGTCTCTGGGTCTCTCCCACCGCATGTGGGAATTCTGGGAGATACAATTCAAGTGGAGATTTGGGTGGGGACACAGCCAAACCATATCAGGCTGTATATACTAACCATGAAATTTATAGGTATGAAATTTCATGTAGTATGGACAGTAAGAAATAGAATTGGGGAAGGAGCATGAAAGAATACTGATCTCACAGCTAGAATTCTAATGAGTCTGATTCCTGTAATTTGTAATTTAGTTTCTTGAACTCTGCTGATTAGAAGACAAGTTTTATGAACTCAGGGTCTGAGAGTTTGGACTCAAAACTATAATATAATTTCTTCACTGAGTAACACATTAAGTTGGAAAAACTACATTCTTTGCAACTGCTAGAAATGCATCTAGTAGTCATAAATATAATTTCTATTATCATTACACACACTAGCTTATTGTTATACTAATAAACAGTATAAGATACAAACTAGCTCCTAGCTGATAAAACAATAACATATTAATCAAAAGTATGATCTATTTTGCTAAAGGACTTTTTGTGTTATAATTGCTAGAGGGGTTTCTTGACAAGATACCTTATATGAGAATTTAAAGACTGAACAAAATCTTAGACCTGTGCTTTATAAAATGAGAAGAGGATAGTAAATTTGGAAGGAATACAAATAAATTAATTTTACCAAGAAATTTAAAAGAATAAATAGAAATATTTTATTTACTATAAATTATCAACATGATGACCAGTGCTATTGTTTGAAGGTTTGTGTCCCTTCCAAAATTCATAGAAACTTAACCCTCTTAACACAAATAACATGTATCCCTTCCAATATTCAAAGAAACTTAGTACTTTTGATGCAACACTATTAAAAGGTAGTATACTTAGAAAGGAACTAACCCACAAGGGCTCCACTTTCATGGATGAGATTAGCAACCTTATACAAGGGCTGGAATGAGCTAGGTACGACCGCATTTGCCCTTCATTCTCTTCTGCCGTGTAAGGACACAGCATTTATCCCCTCCAGAGGACAAGTATTCAAGGTGCTATTTTGGAAACAGAGAATAGTCACAAACCTATTGTGTTGGGAACAAACCCAACCTGCATAACTGTGAATGATATATTTATAAATTACCCAGTCTCAGGTATTTTGTTATGGTAGAATTAATGGACTAAGACAGCCAGGCACTAAACAAATATAGATAAATACTCCTAAGTGTATTAAATAATAGCATGAACAGCTATAGATTTTAAAAGTGAAAATCCAAATGTTAACTGCAACAGAAATAAAAAAAAATCTACGCAAGAAGTGTAACAATAACAAACATTATGGGCACTATAAAGATAAAAGAACATACTTTTTTCAGAGATGTAATGAACACTTGTTAGGAAAATAGCTCTTGGATGGAAATTTTGATCATTATAAAGATTTCAAATCTTCTTGAATTAATCCATATATAATATATTTCTAACCATAAGCCACATAAAAATCTGTGGTGGTTTGATAAAGACATCCTAAAGTTAATGTGGAAGTATAAATATTTTAGATGTGTTGAGGGGCACTTATGCTACTAAATATTAAAATGTATTTATAAAGTTACAATAACTTAGAGCATAATAAAGAATAAAAATGAACCAAAAATCAATGGATTACAATAAAAATTAATGTCTGAGACATACACACATTCACAAATACATTTTCATTGAGCATAGGATGAAGGTGGCCATCACATCAGTGGAGAAAAAGGAATTAGTTGGTAATGGAAGCCCTGAATTATAATAAATGTTTATTAAGAATCATATTAGGTCCACATCTCACTCCCTATGCAGTTATAAACTGCAAAGGCATTAACACTGAAATGTAAAATTTGGAGACACAGAAGTTTTGATATAAAATATTGACCACTGTTTTGTCATCTTGGAGTGCAAGAGGGCTTTCCAAGAATAAAAGCAGTGAAAGAAAGCACAAATAACACCAATCACAACCAAAGGGGTAACTTCAACTTAAGATTTTAAGAAATAATTTCATCAGTATGCATAAATAAGCTAGGCGTTCAAACATCAAAAACTAACTGCTTAAATAAATCAAGCAGAAGGTTAAAATTCTTTCTAAATAAAATGTATAGTGTAATAATAATCACACCCCCAATAGAGAAATGGTGAAAATATATAATATATTCATAAAAAGGGAAATGCTACCTTTTATTTTTTTAAAAAAGACAATATGTGCACACTTTAAAAAATAAACTTCTGTATTTTTCTTATATTTCTTTAATGAGAATGAAAGCTGTTAGTGTAAAAATTATGAATTACAAATAACATTTAAAATTAATGTTAATTTTGAATTATTTTGACTCAGTAAAATACATTGTTTTCTTTATCCTTGATATTCAAATTGATTTTTTTTGAAGATAATAAACCAATAAAATTTATTTGGCATGCTTTTCCTGTTAGTAGTATGTTTCACTTTAGGAAACAAAGAAACACTCTTCGTAGCTGTAATAACTTTAAAAATTTGCAAAATGGCACTAGTAAGACCTTTGACAGAAAGTCTTATCTCAATCAGCACAAGCTTGCTTTATCTTTAATTGATTTGATTAAATCAGTATATCTCAATTATATATGTATATTTATTTATTATGCTTGAAAACTTTAAAGGTATGTAAAATTTATAATGCTAATTAGTTATGTACACATGTTGTAGAGACAGGTATTCATCTAGAGTCTGGCTTCTCTTTAAGATACCACATTAATATTCTTTTTTTTTTTTTTTTTTTTTTTTTTTTTTTTTTTTTTTTTTTTTTTTTTTTTTTTTTTTTT
>NW_016107362.1:9109978-9141264 GCF_001604975.1 Cebus imitator
CAGCTCCCCACCCCCCACCGTCCCTCCCCTATTCCCCCCAACTGACACAGACACATTAATATTCTTAACTATTTTGCAGGGTGAAAATAACTGTATGGATTTATATGAAGTGTACATGTAAGAAGTACAAGTACAGTTTAATCAGAAACATCTCTACACTGCATGCAACATATATGACTCTGTACCTGTCAAAATACAAATAAGTCATAAGCACATATGTTTTCTCTCCAAGGAAATATTAGTTTGGCATCAAAACAGTCAGAACAATTTTTCTCATTTGTATTATGTCTATCATTAGTGACCTTCATAATGATTAACCTCCAGAATATGTGGTTTGTGAGGTACAATTTCTCTAGTTAACAAATGAAAATAATAACATGAGAGTCATTTTATGACAAGGTCAGAAGTAACACAATTTGTTCTAAGTCACAAGACTCCTGGGTGGCAGAGCTAGAACTCAAGCCTCCTTATTCTTAGTTTGGTGCTTTAGTCTCTCTTAGTCCGTTTATGCTGCTATAACTGGATAACACAAACCATGTGTTGTGTTATCTAAACTTGGCAGTTAGGATCCTGACTTGGCAGTTAGGATGTTATTATATAATCTTTGGGGAAACAAAAACATTCAGATGATAGCAGAGGCTTTAGCCAATTTTAAATATAAGGTATTGATTAATCATCTCGTCATCCAATGTTGGCCTTGATAGTAGGAAACAGAGAGAGACTGAACATCACTGAACTGCAAATTGATAATTTTTATAAATTTTTTCTTGAGTATGTTAATGATATAGCTGACTTTGTCCCCACCCAAATCTCACCTGGAATTGTAATCCCCTCATGTTGAAGGAGGGACGTGTAATTGCCACGTGTGGAGGAAGGGCGGTGATTGGATCATGGGGACAGTTTCCTCCATGCTGTTCTTATGATAGTGAGTGAATTCTCATGAGATCCGATGGTTTTAAAAGTGGCAGTTTTTCCCTGTGTTCTCACTTCTGTCCCTTGCCACGTTATGAAGAAGGTGCCAGCTTTCCCTTTGCCATCCACCACAATTATAACTTTCCTGAGGCCTCCCCAGCCATGTGAAACTGTGAATCAACTACACCTCTTTTCTTTGTAAATTACTCTGTCTCAAGTACTATCTTTAGGGCAATGTAAAAACGAACTAATACAGCTAACATACTGACAACCATTGTCATCAGTGTTCTTTGGGGTACACACAGAAGTCTTTCTATAGGTTTTTACTTATATGTGAGGGGAAAATATTTCTCACATTATTTATACTTTTAAGGAGTTTTTGTTGCATACCTACTATCAGCATGGCACTGTTTAGGCACAGATAATAGTGACAAACAATTTTCTATATTCTTAGATGCTAAGTGTTGTCAATCATTCAGGTTTTAAACAATGAGTCACATACAAAATATTGAGTATAATTATTACTAGTGATATTAAGGAGAAAAACAGGATGTCATAAAAACATATAATAAAGAGACTAGGTTAATTTTATAATAAAAACTGAAAGTTGGTTGAATATTGTCTAGAACAATGGGGATTGGGGCTGGGGATGGTAGGCGAGAGATGGAAAGACTATTCTATGCCGAAGAAACCTGCATAAAGTCCCTAAGATGGAGTTTAAGTCACTGGAGAACAGTGACTTAAAGAAGCTCAGAAGCCAGCATGGCTCGGAATAATGAACGAGGGGAAATTTATGACAAAATAATGGAAGAGTTGTAGTCAAGGACAATGTCACTTCACTAATTATACCCTTTGATGTGGGCAGAAAAAAATTGAACACAATTCAACCATTTGTTCAACGCGAGGGTTAGAATGAATTATTCCATGACCTGGCAGGGCACAAAGTTGACAGTTACTATGAAAGTGTTTTAAATGCACACCAAGTTCCTTAGGGATCACCTAGTTCTAAGTCAGATAGTGACTACAGGACATTTAGGAAACAAGAATTCTGCCATAGTCAACAAGTAAGATAAGAATATGCTAGATGTCTCGCTTTTGCTTTAATGCAAATGACTTTGAATTTTAGCAGTGACTCGATTTTGGATATTCCCCTAGATTAATGTCAACCTCAAATTACCTGGAGATTATTAAAAAAAACCCTAGACTAACTTTGTATGCCTGGTATTTAAAATTCTCTTCCCGGTAATACGGCTGTTACCTCACTTGTTAGGTTATGAATTCCTTTCCCCTATACCTTAGTTTAAGGTTGAAAATAAATTGGAATCTCAGAGCAGTGCTTAATTTGAAGGACTCTGTTCAAAAAATCTGAATTACTTGTTGTACGTTGGCCATGCACCAGAATTTCACCCTGTCATATAGATGTTTTCTCTTGGACATCTAATTCCCCAGCTACTCAATGTGGATCACAAAGGTGAAACATTTATTATTTGAAAGGAGAATGGCAGTGAGAAATGTTTGTCAGCTCTTTTAAAGCTGTGAGAAATAGCAGTTGCTATTTCCCCCACTTGACTCTTTGTGTCATATGGGAGGGTGAAGTGACAAACCTTAAAGATATGTTATCTTGTAGCTTTTGTCTTCACTTCATTCCTCAGTTCCCTTGGGTCTTCCTCTTATAACACACAAGACCAATAGTTTCCAAATCATTTAATATTTTAAAGGAAATGAATATTTTAGTTAGCAATAGATCAAACTACTGAATTGAATCTTGGCTTCTAGACTGAAGGATTGAATAAATGTCCAGAGGAACAGTAACCAGAGTTATTGCTGTCTTGGAAAACAAAACAAAACGAAACAGGTAAAAGCTTCTATGTAAATTGAATCCCTGGTTATGATCTCTGTCACCCAGGCTAGAGTGCAGTGTAAGATCATGCCTGCTTTTAACCTTGAATATCTGGGCTCAAGCAATCCTCCTGTCTCAGCCTCCTGAGTAGCTAGAACTGCAGGTGCATGCCACCTTGCCTGCCCAATTTAAAAAACAATTTTTGTAATACAGAGATGGCATCTTGCTATGTTGCCCAAGCTCCTCTCAAACTCTTACTTCAAGCAATCATGCAGCCTCAGCTTCCTAAACTGCTGGGATTAAAGGCATGAGCCACCACACCACACCCTCATTTTCCTTTTTAAAAGGATAATTTATAACCATTCTTTTCCATGAAAATGTGTTTATTTAGAAAAGGAATTCATTTCTTTCTACAGTTATTCTTTTGTGATAATCAGGGACATTTGTGGGATGGTGTTAACTATACTCAAGACGTGTTATTTGTAGAGACGCTTTCTTAATATATCTTGTGTCTTAATTTCTTCTTTTGTTTTCCAACTTCAGGCTACAAAAGAGTCAGTAAAGCTAGAGTGAACAACAACAACAACATCAATAAATTAACTAGTGTTTTTCAGAAAATTGAATCAATTTCCTTGACATATTTCTACATATTTCTCCAATAATCACAATGAAATTGTTTTCAAAAAGGGAATCAGTTCCAGTGGCTTTATTTGATCATTAATTTGTTCCTTTTATGGTTGTGTTTTATTGTGTTTACATATTGTTCTTTTTTTAAAAGAATTTTCTTATTCCTTTGTGTTGTAACTTGTTCATTTCTTTGATTCTGTCAGCCATTGTTTTTAGTCTGTTTAGTTATTTTTCTTTTTTAAAAAAATTAAGCTACTTTAAATATCATAATTACAACAGTGATTCCAGAAAATTTCTCTCAGTTTTGATTTTTCTTTTATGATCCATTTTATCTCCAACTGCTTTCAGTATAAAGTGATCATATGTGTCAGTTTGCCTGAAAAAAGCTCTGCTTATGCCTGTTTCACTCAAAAGCATCCTACTTTGAAAAAGTCGGGGAGCTTACCAAATATCTGAAAACCCTAGACTTTCAGACTTGGCTGTGAAATCTGAAGCCAATATTAACAACTAAGACAATGTAACAAAGACCTCACTGCCACCACAGCTGGGTAAATCCATTGCTCCTGACTTGCTGAAGCTGAGAATAAGATGCTGTTACCAGCACCTATTATGCTGCAGTCACTAAAAGCCTGAGTGTGTTGCTAAGCACCCTTTCCAGAATGTTTTCTCTGCTATACCTGTTCCATCATGCTTCCAATCCAACTCCCATATGACCACTTCTGATTGACAGAGATTAGGGACAAAGAAGGCTGGAAAAGTGAGTTTTAACTATGTGAAACGCTTTGAAGAGCAGGGGTTCAACCATCACAATAGTTCACCATTAGAATTACCCTAAATTCATGTTTGTTTTTATATGTAGACAAAAACATATGAAGACAAATGTGAATTTAAAATAATAAAGATTGTTTATTATCTGTGAAGTTCAATTTCTTTTAAAGCAAGTTGGAAAACAGAAATAAACAAACGAAAACCACTAAAAACTCAGTAATAAATAAAATGAACAAAACTCAAAATTTGAGAACTCAGAAAGCCCTGCCCCTTAACAAAGAACCCAGATCTAGTTTAAATAAATAAATTTAAATTTTATATTACAAAGACTTCTATTCTCAGAAAAATTCATAGAAAACCATAAACCATTAGATAATGAATCAAATATTAATAATTCTAGCTAACGATTACTGAGACAGAAATTGCCAGATGCCTACCCAATATCCATTTTTTCTTTTCATGGTCAGAAGCTAATTACTATTGGAGATGGCTGTCTACACGGCTTTAAGAAATCCATTTCCCTGCCCCCCTTTCTATTAGGCTGATCATGTGACACAGTCTTGACTTATGGGAAATAAGTGGAAGAGGGCCTTTATCCTTCATGCCCACCAGGTACTAAAGCAGAGTAACTCTGGCTTCCTGTTTCAAAATTAAATAATTTTCCAACTACAAGACTAGAAAGTTAGAGAGAAGTTGATGAGAACGTGAAGAAGCAAATATATAGATCTAAACTCTGCGGAGTCAAATAGTGTCTTATACTGTCCACACAGAAGGAACTAATATTAAATGAGTAACATTTAGAGAATCACAAAGGTGTGTCTAAGCTTTTTTTGATTAATTAAATCTTAAAGCTCAAGATATAAGCTAATGTACTTTGCTAAGTTAAAAATATAAATTCCATGTTCAAAACATTTGCTCGAAGAATGAATATTGAAAAATGAAGCTAGCTGGGCACAGTGGTTTATGCCTGTAATCCCAGCACTTTGGGAAGCCAAGGTGGGTGGATCGCCTGAGATCAGGAGTTCAGGATCAGCCTGACCAAAATGGTGAAACCCCATCTCTACTAAAAATACAAATAAAATAAAATAAAATAAAATTAGCTGGGCATGGTGGCATGCAACTGTAATCCCAGACACTCAGGAGGCTGAGGCAGAATTGCTTGGTCCTGGGCATCAGAGGTTACAGTAAGCCAACATCACGGGATTGCACTCCAGCTTGGGCAAAAGAGTGAAACTCTATCTCAAAAAAAAAAAAAAAAAAAAAAAAAGAAAAAAAGGAAAAAGGAAGCTAACACTGCACTATATATTTTTGCATCTCCTTTATAACAAATATTGGCAGCAACCATTTGAGATCTCTAAACAGTAATGGCTTGGGGAATTTGCCAGCAGTTCTCAATATCAATTGTAGCTTTAATCTGGCTTAAACCATGAATTATTTTTCAGGTGTCAGCAGCTTCTAAATTATTGCTCCATTAAGGTTGTAAAGTTAATCCCACAGACATACTTTTACAAGCAATAAATATGCTGTCCTGTGCATCATTTAAGACTTTACCAGAAGCATTTTCTATTGATACAGTAGCAGAGAAAATATTTCATAAATATAAAGCAATATCTTCCTAACATCTCTGGAAAATGTTTAGAAACAAAGAGAGCATATTGTTTATTGCTAGAATGCACTTTCATGGTGCTATATAAATCGTTTTCTCTGCAAACACAGTATTCCTACAGAATAAAAATTGTTATTTTCTTAACTAAATTTGAATAATTCTACTGCCATAGCATATACTTTGCTCCTGTCTTACTTTTACATGCTGCTGTAAAGGTACATTAGAATTTAATTTCCTTTTTAAAGAAATATATTTTGATGATAACAATTTCATCAAAATCTAGATGAACTATGAAATGTTAATGTCTGAGTACTCTTTTGCGATATTAATGTTCAATTTGTGCTTATAAATATGCCATTACACTTATATACAGTTCTTAATAGTAGTGTTTTTATTGCTTCTTAAGAATTATGAAACATAAAATAGTGAGTGTTGATAACTTTCATATAATGGGTAATGTATAATATAACTATATTTCATTATTTTAGAATCTGAATATAAAAACAGGGCTTTGAAGAATATATAAAAGCTTGATAAAGTTCATTTTCTATTATTATATTTTGGAATCACATCCTGTACATATATATTAGGTTAAGCTTGTTAACTTAGTTGTTAGAATTCTTTCTAGTTTGTTTATTGCCTGTTTGTTTAATTAATGTACCAACTTCTGAGAGAGATGTGCCAAAAATTTAAAATTTAACAAATGTGTCAATTTCTCCTTGTAGATCTCTTAATATTTGCTTTATACATTTTGCCATTTTAACATTAGCTTCATATCATTTAAAAATTGCTACATTTTCCTAATAAATTAAACATTTTTATCTTCAGTAGTAGCTTCTTCTTTAATTCTAACTTACTGACTGATACTGACATAGGTTTACCAACTTCTTTATAGTCTTTTGCCTGCAGTACTATTTTAAGCTATTTTATTTGAATATTCCTGTGAGTATACTTTTTCTGAGTTTTTTGTTTGTAGTATCTAGCTTTATCATAGCTTATTCAAGAAGAAATACAAAATCTGAATATATCTAGTATCTATATCTAAAGCTACATATAGAGTTGGAATTGCTAACAAAACCTTCTTACAAAGAAAACTCTAGGCGTGATGCTTTCACAGATAAACTGTGTCAAAACTTTAAGGAATAAGTAACACCAATCTTGCAAAAACCTCTCAAAAAATTTAGGAGAAAGGAACGTTTTCCTATTAATCTTATAAAGCCTATATAAAGATTCCAAAATCTGATGACAATACAAGTTGTTATTCTTCAGCAACATAAATGCAAGAAATGCTCAAATATAAAAGAATAAATAAATCATCAGCAAGTGGGGTTCATCCCAGAAGGACAGCTATTTCAATATTTGTAAGTAAAATAATGTGATTTACCATCTGAGTATAATTTTATGTGAGTAGAGGCAGACAAATTATTTGACAACATTCAACACCCTTTCACGATAAAATATCTCAGCTAAATAAAAATTGGTGGGAACTTTCTGAATGTATTAAAGGACATCTGCTGTGGACTAAGCTGTGTCCCTTCCACCCACCACAGTTCATATGTTGAAACCCTACCTCCCAATATGACTATATATTTTTTTTGAAACAAGGTTTTTAAGGAGATAATTAATGTTAAATGAGATTGTAAGGATTCTAGCTTAATCTAATAGGGCTGGTGTCCTTACAAGAATAAGAACTGACATCAGCAAACTCTCTCTCCCTCTGTCTATATACAGAGAAAAAGCCATGTGAGGATACAAAGAGAAGTTGGCCATCTGCAAGCCAGGCAGAGACTTTACCGGAAACCAATCCTGACGGGACCTTGATCTTGGACTTCAAACCTCCAGAACTATGAAGAAACAAATGACTGTTTTTTAGCCACTCAGCCTGTGGTGTTTGGTTAACACAGCCCAAGCTGACTAACACGACATCAATGAAAGCCTGCAGATAACCTTACACTAAGTGGTGACGTATTGAATGTTTTCTTTCTAAAATCAGAAAAGAGGCAGCATATTCATGCTACACTTTTGTTTAACATCAGATTGGATGACACAGTCAGTACAATATGAAAAGAGAAAAAAAAAGATTAAAAGGTTGTCTTTACTTGTAGTTGATACATGAGTCTCCATAGAAAATTGTAAGTAATCTCCTATAATACTAGAACTAAATTGCTAGAACTAATAAGTGAATTTAGCAAGACTGCAGGATGCAAAGTCAATATACACAATTCAATTTTATTTTTATGATAGCAAGAAACAATTGGAAAAAGAAATTTCAATAAACGATACAGTTTGCAACAGCATCAAAAACTTCTACACTGCAAAAATACAAGCTACTGCCAAAATTAAAGAAAGCCAATGTAAGTGGATACATACATTGCATGACCCAATATTGTCAAGTTGTCAGTTTTTCTCACATTGATCTATAGATTAAAAAGTCCAATCAAAATCCCAGAAATTTTTTTTTGTAAAAATGAACAAATTTATTTTAAAACACATATGGAAATGCAAAGATCTAGAGGAGCCTAACCATTTTTTATTAAAAAAATGTATTTTGAGGACTTATACTACCTATTTTAAGTTTCCTAATAAAGCCACTTTATCAAGAAAAAGTGGTATTTGTGCAAAGATAGACAAATAGGCCTCTACATCTGAATAGAAAGTCAAGACATAGAACTGTATATATACAATTAAGTTGATTTTTTACAAAGTCACTGAGGTTAAAGATGAAAGAACAGTCTTTTCAACAAATGGTGCTTGATAAATTGGCTAAACACACATGAAATAAGATTAACTTCAAATGATAGTTCACACTAAACACAATTAATTTCCAAAAGATCATAGTTACACATAAAAGCTAAGCTTATAAAATTTATGGATTAAACCTAACAGAAAATCCTTACAATCTTGGGATTAACTAAGATTTCTTAGTATGAAAAAAAAAAAAAAAAAAAAAAAAACAAAAGTAAAAGCACTAACATAGCCATAAATAATAAAAACATATAGATGGGCTTCCAGTCTGTAGAAATGTGATTCCTGCCAGCTGTATTCTTGCACTTCACATGGCTGAAACATTTTCTTCATGTGGAGAAACTAGGAAGACTCAAATTCACATCTTCCTGATGGTACATACTGGAGACATGGAAATACTGAGTAGAAGAGGGCGGTTCCCAGGCAAAGGCCCATCGTCAAGCCTATAAACCCACAGCCCTAAATGGGAACAGGACTCCCTGTTCTCATGCCCAAAAGTTGCTTTTTGGCCTGCCATGCCCCCATGCTGTGCCTGTATAAACTCCAAACCCCAGGCTCCATGAGGGATGAACAGAATGAGCAGAAGAATGGCAGGATAGTCTGGCAGACAGAAGAGGAGTGTCTGAACGTGGAGAGGAATTAGGGTGGGGGCAGTCAGAGAGGAGATCTGCTACTGGACAGCCAAACTTCAGGGGATGGTTATGTTCCTAACTTCATCCCCTTTCCAGCTCCCCATCCATCTTACTGACAGCCACCTCCGCCGCTCAATAAAACTCTTGCATTCACCATCTTTCAAGTCTGTGTGCAACCTAATTCCTCCGGGATGCTGATCAAGGATCTGGGTACCAAGAGAGCACTGCACTGAGCTGGTTAACACTTAACATAAATGCAGACCACTTGGCTTCACAGGCATCCACCCCTAGATGCTACTGTGGTGCCTGAGCCCCAAAAGCACTCACCCTGGCTCCTGCACCTGCCCATCTGCACGTTCCCACTCCTGTAAGGGGACTGAGTACACCTGGTGATGGGAGTCACACTCCTGCCACACATCATGTGAGGCGGGCCAAGGAATTCTCCCATTTCACTGATTCTGGACCCAGATCCAGTCATCCCATACCTGTATTCTCAGCTTACTCCTCTGTGTGCCTATTCCTCTTCAGAGCCACAGAGATGCTGTTAAGTTTCTGAGCAGTGCTAATTCTTTTTATTCTTATTTACAAATATCTTAGTTTTTGAAGTAAAAGAGGAGTAATAATGTATGAGCTTAGAAAGCCATCTTCACTGGAAGTCTCAGTAGTATTTTTAGACAAGTTGCATGACAAAAACCTAAATGAAACAGGAAGAAGGCACATTCTTTTCTGTGGACAAAAGCACAACAGTGACGAGGAGCCGTGACTCACACCTGTAATCCCTGCACTTTGGGAGGTCCAGGAGGGCAGATCACCTGAGGTGGGCATGGTGGCTCATGCCTGTAATCCCAGCCCTTTGGGAATCCAAGACGGGTGGATCACCTGAGGTCAGGAGTTCAAGGCCAGTCTGGTTAACATGGTGAAACCCCATCTCTACAAAAGATACAAAAATTAGCCAGGCATGCTGGTGGGGGCCTGTAATCCCAGCTACTCTGGAGGGTAAGGCAACGAGAATTGCTTGAACCAGGAGGCGGAGGTTGCAGTGAGTCAGATCTCACCATTGCACTCCAGCCTGGGCAACAGAGCAAGATTCTGTTTCATAAACAAAAAAACAAAACAAAAATCACAAAAGCTATTTGTGGCACAATGGCATGGGTCTTGGGGGAACCACAGAAGCAGTGATATGAGGGCTGTAGTTCTTGGGCTGCTTAGAAATAGCTAGATCAAGTGGGACATGAGGAGGAGCAAAACAAATTTGTCAACTTTGTAAATTGGTCCAGGACTGCCTTTGGCCTTTTGGTCATTTAAGGCACTTTGCATGACTCAGCAGGTTGGATAACATCCCCATGAGCTGTCCTAACTTCAAATATCCAGAATGAAAGCACAAATTATAAGGTAAAAACAAGTGGTAGTAACCACCCCAAACTGGTGAATTCTCAAGCAGCACTTTATACAAATCATTTTTAGTTACCCAAAAATTATACTTCTTAATTTTAAAATGTTTGACTTAGCCCCAAAGCAGAATTTCTTTCATGCCATTAAAGTGGAATAAACGGAATGATGATTTTTGAAAAAACATGAAAAAATACATATGTTCTCCCACTTCAAGTCAACATGCTGTTTCTCCTCTCTGTCAGCCCAAAACCAGTAGAAAGAAAAAATCTCTAAGTTTTCCGTGATCATAGGTTTTAAGAGAAGAATGCTTCTAAACAACATTTTTGAAGTAGGCTAAAAATAATTCTAGTTAGTTACAATGAAATTTACATACCATGGTGAAGACAAATGTTACCAAATCACAAACTCATGCCTTTGTGTTTTTTAAAAAGCAGGTAATGAACCATATTTATACTTGGCAGGACTGAGAGCAAATTATACTCATTTGTTTCCCTTATCATTTTATTCAAGCTAAAAATAATGATTAAAATGAGCTACAAAGGCAAGCTTGAAGAGCTTGAAGGCGAAAGTTTTGCTAATGTTGTTTGTGGTGTTCTAGGGTGTTCCTATATATGTCTCAGTAGTAAAATTTTTCTTGGTGTTGGGGTGGTTCAATACCGTTCCCGGAATACCTTTGTATAAATTTGGATATGAATATTAGAAGCCCTTAAAATAAAAGACCTAAAAGATTATACTTAAAGGTCAAAGAAAACTTGATTATACTATCTCTGCCTGTGTTTTTTTATATGAACCATTGCATGGTGCTAAATATCCTCTTCCTTTAATTTTTATAAGACATGATGTATTCATTTCCTGTTGTTAGGTCAACAAATTACCACCAATTTAGTGGCTTAGAAACCACAAATTTGTTATCTTACATTTCTGGAGTCAGAGGTCTAGTATGACTCAGCCAGGTTACATTCCTTCTGGGAGTTCTAGGAGAAAATCAATTTCCTTGCTTTTTCTAGCTTCTAGGAGGCACCCACATTTTTTGGCTTATGCTCGCACAGCTTTCCAAACTCTTTTCTTTTTTTTTTTTGCCAATACACCTTCATCTTTCATTCTGACCACTAAGCCTCCCTACTATAAGGAAACCTGTGATTTCACTGGATCCATCCAGATAATCCAGGACAATCTTCCCATCTCAATATTCTTAACTAATTATGTCTCCAATACCCCTTTTGCCGTAGGATATAATATCTCTACAGATTCCTGGCATTTGGCCATGGACATCTTTCGGGAGGCATTTTTCTGTCACATAGAGGATTTAATATTAGAATATTTTTCACTTTTTTATGAAAACAAAAAAAATTATGTTATTTTTGACAAAACCAATGAAGTATAGATATATGTCAATAAAATAAAGGATATTCAAAAATATCCTCTAATTTGACTCCCTAGAAATAACCACCATTGATGTATTTTAGGGTAGATGCATGCCCACAATTATCAAATTAATGAAAGTAAGATTATCAAGGCAATTTTTCAATTTTTATACTTCATTGTAATGCTTTTTGACTCAATAATGGGTACATCTAACTTTTATGTTAATAGGTATTTTCCTCTAGGATTTTTATCAATGAAATAGTAAGTATTCCTTTGTATGTCTCTATAGCCGCCTCCCCCCACCCCGCTTTTCTTTTAAGATAGATTGTCACTCTTGTTACCCAGGCTGGAATGCAATGGCACGATCTCAGCTCACCACAGTCTCCACCTCCTAGGTTCAAGCAATTCTCCTGCCTAAGCCTCCCAAGTAGCTGGGATTACAGGCATGTACCACCACACCTGGCTACTTTTTTGTATTCTTAGTAGAGATGGGGTTTCACCATGTTGGCCAGGCTGGTTTTGAACTCCTGACCTCAGGTGATCCACCCACCTTGGCCTTCCAAAGTGCTGGGATTACAGGCGTGAGCCACCACACCCAGCCAGTATGTCTCTATACTTATTAATCCAGTGGATTAATTCTAAACTTTTGAATTTTGTACATATTCGTATCACTTTCTTAGGCTAAATATCTAAACAGAATTACTGGGATAAAGGTACAACATTCTATTACAAACTTATCTGTGGATATATGTAACCAAATAATGATTCGCCATCAGTATTTAAAGTGGCTGTTTTCCTAAATCTTCCTGCATATTGGTAATACAATTTTATTTTGTCCTAATCAATTTGTTAGGAAATTATCTCTCACTATGATTTTAACCTTGTCACAACATGACACAAATTTTAATAAGTGAAAGTATCAAAAAGCTTATAACAGTGATTTTGATGTCAATTGTCTAATTCCCTTGAATAGAAGAGAGAATGAAAAAAATTCCAGCCATCTGTTCTTTCATTGTGTCTTCTTTCATACATCTACCTTTTAGTCATTACAGATTCCTCAGTCCTGTTAAGAGGCAGGAGAACTGACAATAAACCACACTGTGACGGTCACTATTCACATTCCTGTAGTTTTTAATTTGTGTGTTTGAAGGAAGGTCACAGACAAACAAGTAAATATCTGAATGAATGAGGTAATTTCATATAGTGAAATGTGCTAAGAAGATGACACAGCAGAATGGTGTGGAGTACACTCTATTTGAAATGGAAATAGATTGAATTTAAAGTAGCCAGATATGTGGAGATCAGGAGACTGAACTTTGAGCAAAGGGATTACCCTAACTTAGATATGAGGGAACTGAAATGAGGTCAGTACGGCTAGTGTATATGGCCTTGAACAGGTTAACACTGAAGTTCAGCATGGTTTGATGTGAAATCTCCCAGACCATTTTATTAAAAAATTAATTTTCGTTAACTGCAATGAGATATCACTGTAGGATTTTAAGCAGGAAATTATATGAGCTAATGTAGGCTCAAATCGGCTTACCTTGTTTGATATGTAAAAAATGGTGCATATGGTTTAAGGGAAGAAACAGAAAGACCAGTTTGAGGCCGTTTCAAAGGACTACTGGATTGGTTTAGGGTGGTAATGGTAAAGATGGAAAAATAATGGATAGTTTGGACATATTTTGGGCATATTTTGGTATGCCTTTCTAGACTGTGAGTAGTATGATGATGAACAGATAGAGAATTTCATCGTGTCTTCCACATCTTTCATAGCCTCATCTCCACTCTCAATCTGGCCTTCAGTACTCATGTGACATTCATTTTAAGGATTGGAAACAGCTATTCCCTGATCCAGTGGCAGTCTCAGTAAGGGCTGATAAAGTGAGTTAGGACCAAATAAACACAAAGACTAAAGATAACTGTGATCTATAAAACTTTTATAAGAAGACACTTGTCTTAGTCCATTTTGTGCTGCTGTAACAGAATATCTGAGATTGTGTAATTTATGAAGAACAGAGATTTATTTCTTACATTTCTTGAGGCTGGGAAGTTTAGGATCAAGGGGTCAGCATCTGACAGGGGCCTTCTTGCTGAGTCATCCCATGGTGGAAAAAAGGTTAAGAGAGCGCAAGAGAGAGAGAGAAAGAGACAGAGTACAAGAGATGACTCACAGCCTCAAGCTCTTTTATAATTGGTATTGATCTATTCATGAGGTGGAGCCCTCATCATCTAAACACCTCTCATTAGGCCCCACCTAACAACAGTGTTGCATTGGGGATGAAGTTTACACATGCTTTTTGGGGGATGTGTTCAAACCATGGAAACACCCTTCATTATTAGTTTTTCTATTTTAGACTAATTGCTCTGGGTACCAAAAATGACTACCAGGTTCTTTCTTATTGACGCTTTCTCACTAGAATCCTCCTGTAAAAATAAAAATAACTTATTTGAAAATAGTAACCCATTAGCCTTCTCATAGTTGAGCACAAATGAGATCATAAGGATGACTGAATTTAAAGCTGAAAGGATCCTTGAAAGGTATGTTCTGTGGAACATGGGCTGTGTGGAAGATCAGGGCCCTTTGTTTTGGGTTAAGTGAAGATTGCCTGGTGGAGATTGTTAGGAGGAAGGTACAAGTGGAAATGCTAAAAATTACATTCTTTATTCAAGTCAAGAGTTTCTCCTGTTCAGCCTGCTTGCCACTGGACCTCCCTATTTGTATGTTTCATGCCCAAAACCCCATGTCTCTTTGCTGGCTCTGGGTCTTTTCTCTGGTCTCTCCAACGTTGAACCGTCCCTACTCACGTTAATAGGGGTCCAGAAGGATGGCCCACTGATAGAGATCCACAGATACAGGTTGTTGGAAAAGAAAGCACACCAGAAACTCTGTGCACGAAAATGGCCAGATGATGTGGAACATTGATCACATCCAGCTAGTGGGGCCAGGAAATACTTTGCCTGAGGGCCACAGAGCCGACTCTGACTGTGGAAGATATATTGTAGGAAGACCCCAAGTGAGTCATGCTGTGTATAATCTCTTATTCTTGAATATGGCCTGGACCTGTATACATGATAGATTAGATTATATTCTATAGCCAAGATGGGGTTTTGCAGCTGTCATCAAAGTCCCCAGACCACTGACTTCAATAGCAAAGAAGGTAATCTTAGGTGGCCCTAACCTAATGAGACAAGCCCTTGAATTCACAGCAGATGCTAAAGCCAGGCGTAAAGGAGCAAATTTGCCTATTGCGGAGAGAGCCAAATGGCAGAAAACTGTGGGCAGCTGCCAGTAGTTGAGGCTCTCACTCCTATAACTGCAAGGACCTGCATTCAGCCAACAACTAGTGAGCCTGGAAAAATATTCAAAGCCTCAGATGAGATTGCAGCCCTGCGTTAGTCCGTTTTAATGAAGCTGATAAAGACATACCTGAGACTGGGTAATTTATAAAGAGAAAAAGAGCTTTAATGGACTCACAGTTCCATGTGGCTGAGGAGGCCTCACAGTCATGGAGGAAGGTGAAAGGCACTTCTTACATGGTGGCTGTAAGAGAGAGAATGAAAACGAAGTGAAAGGGGTTTGCCTTATAAAACCATCAGGTCTTGTGAGACTCACTCACCACCAACAGAACAGTATAGGGGAATCAGCCCCCGTGGCTCAATTATCTCCCACTGGCTCCCTCCACAACATGTGGGAATTATGGGAGCTACAGTTCCAGATGCGATTTGGGTGGGGACACAGCCAGACCATATCAAGCTGCCTCTCACAGCCTTATAAGATCCTGGCTTGAGGACCATATTGTGCTGTATCCAGATTCATGGCCTATGGAAACTGTGAGATAATAAATGTGTGATTTATTAAGCTGCTAAGTTTTTGGTAACTTGTTAAACAGCATATAAGCTAGTATATAAAACAACAGACACTCAATTAATAATGAGCAAAAGATCTGAGCAGACACCTCACCGAAGATGATATACAGATGATAAGCATGTGAAAAGATGCTCCAAACATATTGTCTCAGTGAAGTGCAAATTTAAACAACAATGAGATGCCATTACACATCTACTAGAATAATGAAAATCTAAATCACTGACAATGTCAAACACTGGTGAGGTTGTGCAGCAACACAAACTCTCATTCATTGCCGGTAGGAACACAAAAATGGTACAGCCAGTTTGGAGAGGTTTTGGCAGTTTCCTACAAAATTAAACATATTCTTACTGTATGTTTCAGCAATTGTGCTCATTGGTATTTACCCAATGAGCTGAAAACTCATGTCCAGACAGAATTTGCATATCAATGTTTATAGTAGCTTTATTCAAAACTTGAAAGCAACCAAGTTTTATTGCCAAAACTTGTAAAGCAAACAAGGAGTCTTTTTCTCCCCTCCCCTCCCCATCCCTCTCCTCCCCTCCCCTCCCCTCTCCTCTCCCTCGGCTCTTCTTTTCGACTGTGCTTCACTCTTGTTGCCCAGGCTGGAGTGCAATGGCATGTTCTTGGCTCACTGCAACCTCCAGCTCCCAGGCTCAAGCAATACTCCTGCCTCAGCCTCCTGAGAAGCTGGGATTACAGGTGCCCACCACCACGTCTGGCTAATTTTTTGTATTTTCAGTAGAGACAGCGTTTCACCATGTTGACCATGGCTGGTCTCAAACTCCTGACCTCAGGTGGTCTGCCTGCCTTGGCCTCCCAAAGTGCTGGGATTACAGGTCTGAGCCACTGCACCTGGCACAGCAACCAAGATTTCTTTCAATAGGTGACTGGGCAATCAAACTATGATACATTCATATAAAGGCATATTTTTTAAGTGATAAAAGTAAAATGAGCTATCAAACCAGGAAAAGACATAGAGAGAACTTAAATGTATATTTCTTTGTAAAAGATGCCAACCTGAAAAGGCTGTGTACTCTTTGATTCCAACTATATGGCTTTCTCAAAAAAATATATATATATATATATATGTATATAGACAGTAAAAAGATCTGTAGTTACTCAGGATGGCAGTGCAGGAGAAGGAGGAATGAATAGGTGGAATATAGGGAATTTGAGGAACAGTGAAGCTATTCTTTATTCTACCAGGACACTGTAATGGCAGACACAAGCCATTGTACATTACTCAAAATGCACAGAATATACAGTACACAGTGAACTCTAATGTAAACTATAGATATTGCTGAGGCTCATCAATAAAATGAACCAATGGGAACATCTGTTGTGCAAGATATTTTTCAATGCTAAATGTCATCTGCATATCATCTTTGGTGAGGCATCTGCTCAGATCTTTTCCTCATTATTATTTGTTGTTTTATGTATTAGATTTGTATGCTGTTTAATGAGTTACCCAAAACTTAGCAGCTTAACACATCACACGTTTATTATTTCACAGTTTCCATTTTATTGATACAGTACATAAAAAGTATACAACACCAATGCAAGATGTTAATACTAGGTGTAATTTGGCAGTGGGGAGGAGGGTTGAGGTGTATATGGAAACTTTATGCTTTCCACTCAATTCTTATGTACTGCTAAAACTATTCGAAAAATAGTGTATTAACTACAAAAGAAAAAAAACCAACAAAATTAGGATTAGAACCCAGGTCATTCTATTTTAATATTATTTTTCTCTCATTAAATTTTGCTGAGATTAAATTTGTGTCCATAGCTTAACGTGCGAGTTCATTTGAAACAAATTGTATTATCATATAATCCCTTTGCATACATAGGATATATATTCCCAACCTTTTTAATTACATAATTGAGATCCTTTCTACTATTTATTATGTTTGGCCAATTTCCCCCCTGGATTGAGAGAATTGAAGCAAAATCTGCAAGTTTGTTATCTTAATATTCTGCTTGTATTTCTTAACATTTCGGCTTCAATATTTTGAAGCTACATGACTTGTTTACATAATATAAAAGCATTATATGATGATATTTGAACTTGAGGGAAGGCTAACTCCACTGGCTTGAACAGCTCACGAACTTTCCCTTGTACCCTGATTTTTTTCCCTGTCCTATTTTTGCAGCTTAACAAGAACTGTTCTGAGTTAGCTTATTGGAGGTGCAGTCTGATTCCAGCCACTATGCTCCAGAGGCTCTCAGTTTATGACAAGACAATTTCCTAGACTGAGAATCTCTCATTATTAAGTAGTTTTCTATAAATGTGTAGTGTTTTAGAATGAGGAATCTGTCCTGGAACCTTAGAGCCTGCATATAATTTATGTTTTCAACCTAAAGTGTTAGTCTCATTCTTTTTTCATTTAGTATCATATATGTATTTTCATTTTGTCATTGTATTACATATGAATTATATCTATATTCATGCATACATGAATATAGAATACACCTACCTTTTATGTATATGGTACATATTTATGTGATTTATATTATGATACATATTTATGAATATAAGTATGTATCATATTTATGAATATGATACATACTTATGAAGATAAAATACAGGTATATTTTATGTATATGATACATATGTATGTGATTTTAATGTATTAATACCTATGCTGCATGTATATGTGTGTGCATACATTTACCTGTGAGATATGTGTATGTGTGTGTCTGTGTGTGTGTGTGTGTGTGTGTGTATATATATATATATATATATTTAAATAAATATATAGAATCTCTTCTGATAATCTGTAAGTTTTAAAATCTGATTTTGATTACAATAATTATTGCATCCATAACACTAAATCATGCATATCGGGCATAATGTTTAAATAATTGCTCTGGTGTTTAGTTTTAGGTTGGGAGGTTGCACACTTCTCGTTTATGAGCCTTCAGTTACTCCTGTGTTTCAGCAGAACCAGAGGGCAAGTCAGATAGCTGTTCTCCTATACTCTGTTGAATCCTACTCTTTTTCCAAAAGGCAGAAGAGGTTAAAAGGAGTCTAGGGATGAACATTATTTCCTCACTTTAGGTTGAGTACATCACCAGGCAGGAGTCTGGGTCAGTGTCAAGTTTCTTCGATCAAAGGACCCTTTCTTGACGGATCATCTTTTATTTCATCTGTCTTGTATTTGGCCAGTTACTCTGTATCAGTTTCCCAGCTTAATGCTTTTTGCCTCTGATTTTCCCTCACAGTTAGGAAGTGGTTGATAGATACAGTTTATATATTTTTACCCTTGTCTTCTAATGTTGTAGAAATGGTCCCCAACTTTGGTGCTTTTCACTTCTTCTTTATCTTTTGTTCTGCCTTTTGTTTGCTTCTCTTTTGGCCCTTTTGTTTTTTGAACTTTTCTTTTTTCCCCCTAAGTTAAAAGTTGTTGATGAAGCCATTAGAATCATTCTATCTTCTGAAATGTATTGTTCTCCCAATGGGAGTGGGGCATAGTGGACCATGAAGTACTTCTTGGTTCTTTCTATAAGTCATTGTTTATGTCACTTGCATTTTAGAGTTTATTATATTGCTTTAAAAGAAAGTGGTATAGATTTTTTTTCTTAATTGGAATTTTTCTGTGTTGTTGTTTATTTCTGTTAATCTCATGTAGAGAAGTAGGACAAATATCCATTCATCAATCTACTTCAGTGGGAAACTTATGCAGACCAGTGGAAGCCCTTGGGCAAGAGAAGTTAGCGTGAGAGCAACAGCAATCCCAAAAGGCAGAAGTAAGCGAGGACTGGAAGTTACTCAATTATTTATTGCTATCCAGATTCTAACATACATTTTACTACATCACTTCTAACACTGTTTCTGTGAACACATTGGAAAAAATGGAATACTTTCTGACTTTTCCCCTGCCACCCTAAAAAAAAAGAAGTGGGCTCTGCTTATACATTCTTGTACTTGTGCTAACTGAACTTACTTACATTGTTTAAACACATACTTGGCTTCATACACTGTGCTAGGTATTTATACTTATGTAATGGGAATTTCAAACTTGAATAATCTTTTTTGTTAAATATGATTATCTTGGTATGCAATATATGAGGGAAACATACCATAGTGCCAAATGACCTAATCTGAATGGTAGGGAAGATGAGTTCTAGTTTTGGTTCTGGGTTAATCAATTGCAATGCAAATCATGTTAGAAGGGATATGATTTTTAGAGAGCCTAAAATCACTATACTCACATTCTCCAACTATTCAATAATGGTTGCTTGTTAAAAGGCATAGAATTATTATTATGGGTTTGAGAATTTGTATGAGAGAGATCCAAGATGGCTGATCATTGGCAGCTCGGAATTGTAGTTCCCACTGAAAGAGCAGAGGACGCCATGCTTTCAGATCAATTTTTGTTGCTCACGCACCAGGAGATTCCCAGCGGAGGAGCCCCACGTGTCGCCGGCGAGGCGGTTTTGCCGTTGCCTTAGAGTGGTGGTTCTTGGTGCAGAGTCAGAAAAGCACCATCAATCTTAAAGCTGCTGTTTTGGCTGGCACAGTGGGTTGCTCAGATTCTAGCGAGGGGAATCAACAAGTTGGACGTCCGTTCAGAAACCCAACTATAAAGACGGTAATTATAAAGACTACAGATGGATAAATTTATAGCGAAGGGAAGAAACCAGCCTAAAACGGCTGAGAATACCCAAAATCAGAATGCCTCTCCCTCTACAGGGGATCACAATGCCTCATCAGCAACAGAACAAGGCCTGATGGAGAAAGGCTGTGTTCCATTAGCAGAAGCAGGCTTTAAAAAGTGGGTGATGGCCGGTCGCGATGGCTCACGGCTGTAATCCCAGCACTTTGGGAGGCCGAGGCGGGTGGATCACGAGGTCAAGAGATCAAGACCATCCTGGTCAACATGGTGAAACCCCGTCTCTACTAAAAATACAAAAAATCAGCTGGGCATGGTGGTGTGTGCCTGTAATCCCAGCTACTCAGGAGGCTGAGGCAGGAGAATTGCCTGAACCCAGGAAGTGGAGGTTGTGGTGAGCCGAGATCGCGCTATTGCACTCCAGCCTGGGTAACAAGAGCGAAACTCCATCTCAAAAAAAAAAAAAAAAAAAGTGGGTGATAAGAAACTTCTGGGAATTAAAAGAACTAGTTCTAACCCAATGCAAAGAAACTAAGAACTTTGAAAAAAAGTTTGACGAAATGTTAACAATAACACACAATTTAGAGAGGAATATAAGTGAATTAATGGAGCCGAAAAATAAAACACGAGAACTTCGCGAACTATGCTCAAGTTTTAACAGCCGAATTGATCAAGCAGAAGAAAACTTATCAGAGGTCGAAGACCAACTTCATGAAATAAAACAAAAAGACAAGATTAGAGAAAAAAGGATAAAAAAGAATGAGCAAAGTCTCCAAGAAATATGGGACTATGTGAAAAGACCTAATCTACATTTGATAGGTGTACCTGAATGTGACGAAGAGAATGAATCCAAGCTGGAAAATACGCTTTAGGATATTATTCAGGAAAACTTTCCCAACCTAGCAAGGCACGACAATATTCAACTCCAGGTAATACAGAGAACACCACAAAGATATTCCTCAAGAAGACCAACCTCAAGGCACATAATCGCCAGATTTACCAGGGTTGAAATGAAAGAGAAAATACTGAGGGCAGCCAGGGAGAAAGGTCAGGTTACCCATAAAGGGGAGCCCATCAGGCTCACAGCAGATCTCTCAGCAGAAACCCTACAAGACAGAAGAGAGTGGGGGCCAATATTCAACATCCTTAAAGAAAAGAACTTTCAACCCAGAATTTTACATCCAGCCAAACTAAGCTTCATAAGTGAAGGAAAAATAAAATCTTTTGTGAACAAGCAAGCACTCAGAGATTTCATCACCACCAGGCCTGCTTTACAAGAGCTTCTGAAAGAACCACTACAATATAAAGGAACAACCAGTATCAGCCTTTCTAAAAAAATACCAAAAATAAAGAACATCAACATAATTAAGAAATTGCATCAACTAATGGGCAAAACAGCCAGCTAACATTAAATGACAGTATCAAACTCACATATATTGTTATTAATTCTAAATTTAAATCGACTAAATCCCCCAATCCAAAGACACAGACAGGCAAAAAGAGCCAAGACCCATTGGTATGCTACATCCAGATCCATCTCACATGCAAGGATACACAAAGACTCAAAACAAAGAGATGGAGAAAAATTTACCAACCAAATGGAGAGCAAAAATAAATAAATAGAAAGCAGGAGTTGCAATTTTTGCTGATAAAACAGACTTCAAAGCAGCAAAGATCAAAAGAAGTAAAGAAGGATATTAAATAAAGATAAAAGGATCAATGCAACAAGAAGAGCTAAAGATCCTAAATATATATGCACCCAATACAGAAATACCCAGATATATAAGACTTATAAAGAGATTTGGACTCCCACACAATAATAGTGGGAGACTTCAACATCAATATTAGACAGATCAATGAGACAGAAAGTTAACATCAATATTTAGGACTTGAACTCAGATCCAGAACAAGCAGACTTAATTGCCATTCATAGAACTCTCCACTTTAAATACACAAAATATACACTGTTATCAGTACTACATCACACGTATTTACAGGTTTAAATGAAATATTGATTGGCTGCTTGTTAATTATTTTCTTCCCTCATTTTTTTTTAATGTCTCTATTATTAAACACAATTACAGGCATACCCATTTTTAGACTGCATTCTAGTCGGGGCAATAAAGAAATACCCCTGTTCTCTCTCCCTCTTCCTCTTTCTTCCTTTCCTTTATTTTTTTTTTCTTTTTCTTTCTTTCTCTCTTTCTTTCTCAAAAAAATAAAAATAAAAATAAATTAAAAAAAAATTCACCCTGGTCAGTAGTTGGACAAAAGACTGAAGGATCTAGCATTTAAGAAATCTTGAATGAAAGGTTGAGTGGTTTGGGTCTGATAAGACTCTTGCTTCTCCATCAAGTGGTGTTTGGAGATTAAAAAAAAAAGAGAGAGAATTTGTGTATGTTTATTTTTCAAATCTGTTTATTGTTTTATATCCAATAGAATGCAAGCTTCAGGATGATATATGTTCCACGTCACATAAGACTATACTTAAACTAACTAATAAATATCTATTTAAGTAATACAGTTAAATTAAAAATCTTATACCAAGATACCTACAGGTGAAATAAAAAATCTCTCCCTACACATAACTATTATAGGAATATAATTTTTATTGGTATATAATAGTTGGACACATTTTAGGGAATATGTGATATTTTAATACATGTATACAATATGTAATGACCAAATCAGGATAAATGGGGCATCGATCAAAACACAGATTTTTAACGGACATTTAGGGTGTGA
The DNA here is from genome assembly GCF_001604975.1 of Cebus imitator. NCBI lineage: Eukaryota > Metazoa > Chordata > Mammalia > Primates > Cebidae > Cebus > Cebus imitator. Next base: position 9,133,101 of record NW_016107362.1, read on the forward strand.
CAGGCACCATGGAAAACATTGGGGGTTCAATTATGAGCAAAAAAATAACATGTGCCATTAATTTAAATATACACAGAAACAAATTTGAAATCAAAACTGTGAGAAGTGCTAAGGAGTCCTTTTCCCAATGACTATTTACTGAAGAATATATACGTGCTTACTTGTTTATCATCTATTCTATATTGTCTCCCCCAACTATGCAGAAGGAGCTTCAATCTTTTGTGTTTACTGCTAGGCATATTCCAACATACAGAACAGATTCTGACACATATGTTCAATGAATAAGTGACAGTCAATTAAAGATTTCTTTGAGCTATTCAAGGCAATCAGCACAGGGGACTTGAGGATAGCTATGCTAAACTGAGTTCTGAAGAATGGGTAGGCATTATTTAGATGCAAAGGAGATGAGAGAGTGTGATGAAAGAGGCAAAGAGAAATGCGATGAAAAAGTCCTGTGTTAGGAATAAGCATAGTGAATATGAAGGTTTTCAAAAGGCCAGTGCAGACATCGAGGGAGGAGAGAAAGCATGCTGCTGGAGAGAAAAGTGGCAATAGATCTCCAAGGCTTTTGCAGGCAATGCTAATCAAATTTTTATTTTTTCTTAGAGCATTGAAAATCACTGAATAAATGTAAGCAGTGGTGTGAGATAATCAGATTTGTGCTTAAAAAAGATATCTCTGTTGGTAATTGTTCATAATGAAAGTGGCACGAACATTCATAGCAAAAATATAGATAAAAAAGAGAGGCTGTAGTATAAAGCTTAGACAATTTTAACATTTATGTCTATTAAAGGAACACAAGATAGTAAAGGAGCCAGAAAGAGCACCCAGTGAGACTGAAGAAAAAACATTAGTGTAGTAGGATAATTAAAGATAGGTCAAGAAAGAGTTTCAAGGAGGGGATGCTCCACAGTATTCAATACTTCAGGAAGGTTAGTTGAATTGTAGAATTAATCAAATATCTACTAGATATAAAGACATGGAGAATATTGTTGATTTTAACAAAAGAAGATTAAGCAACTATGCATCACACACACATGCACACACAAACAATCCTACAGCTACTGGATATGAACAATAAGCCTTCTTTCTAAAATATATAACTGAGTCCAGGGGAAAGCAAGACTAGTGCCAGGAGCCAAATTTAAGCAAGACCAGAAAACCTTAAAATCTAAATGGTCAGCATGAGTTAATGATGGTAGTTCTGTGAGATAATTTGTCTTTTACGGATTGAAAGCTTTGGGTTTTAGCAGCTCTGCTGGCTTACAGGAGGCAAAGCGTTGTGTCCATGCAAAGTGGTGAATTAGAACTGAGATTTTTTTTTTGTAAAGCCTAGACCATCAAATAAGTATGCCTACTGAGAAAGAATGAACAAAAACAAATAACAAAAAAGACTCCTACTCAACAGAAAAGAGAGACCACAAGGCCTACTGCCCTTGTCATATTCTGCTGCTGCTGGGAAAATAAGTCTACACCAAAAATCAGAAGCCAGAATTCTGCTATCTTTTATATATATATGTATGTATGTATGCATGTATATATGTATGTATGTATGCATGTATGTATGTATGTATTATGCGTGCATTGGAGACAGGGCCTAGCTCTGTTGCCCAGAGTGCAGTGGCACCATCATGACTCACTGCAGCCTTAAACTTCTGGGCTCAAGTGAGCCTCCCACCTCAATCTCCCAAAGTGCTGGGATTGCAGGTGTGAGCCACTGTGCTCAACCTCTGCTATCATTTATATAAGGAATGCAAATATTCACTCCTTTTGGAGCCTAGAAAAACCCCAGCCAATAAATTCTTTTTAATGTGATCACAATCACCTTGGGACCATAGGTGGCATCAGCACAAATCCTTTTTGGAGAACAAAACACCCCAGGTTCTCAGAATTTTGAGAAATCATGAATATGAAATATGGGAATTATAATAACTTATACCATATGTGAAGAGAGAAGCCACCATGAATTAGAGCAAAACAACAAATAGCAATATTAAACCTTGAAGGGTGAAAGATACTGGAATGATCAGAGACAATAAAATAATTATGTAAAATGTTTAATGTCTTAAAAAGATGGAGATAAAAACAACAAGGCAATAATAGACCACCAAAATTGAATAGGCCACTTAAATCACCTTGATACAGTTTGCATCAGTGTCCCTGCCCAAATCCCAAGTGAAATTGTAATCTCCAGTGTTGGAGGTGGGGCCTGGTGGGAGGTAGCTGGATCATGAGAGCAGAGTCCCCAGGAATAGGTTAACACAATCTCCTTGGTGCTGCTCTCATGATAGTGAGTGAGTTATTCAGAGATTTGGTTGTTTAAAAGTGTCTAGCCCTGCCCCACCTCTCTTGCTCCTGCACCTGCTGTGTAAGACGTACTTGCCTCTCCCATGACTGCAAATTTCTTGAGGTCTTCCCCAGAAACAGAATCCTCCAGGCTTCATGTACAGCCCATGGAACCATGAGCCAATTAAACGTCTTTTATTTATAAGTTATCCAGTCTCAGGTGTTTCTTTATAGCAATATGAGAAGGGGCTAATACATAAAATTGGTACTGAGTAGTGGGGCATTGCTATAAAGACACTTGAAAATGTAGAAGCAGCTCTGGAACTGGGTAATAGGCAGAGGTTAAAACAGTTTGGAGGGCTCTGAAGAAGACAGGAAGGTAAGGAAAAGTTTGGGACTTCCTAGACAGTTGTTGAATAGTTGTGACCAAAATGCTGATAATGATATGGAAAGTAAAGGAACGGATAAGGAGGTCTGGTATGGAAATGAGAAACTTATTGGGAACTGGAGCAAAGGTCGCTTTTGCTACATCTTGGCAAAGAGTTTGGATGGATTGTGCCCCCTGCCCTAGCGATCTGTGGAACTTTGAGGTTGGGAGAGATGATTTAGTCTAACTGTTGGAAGAAATTTCTAAGTAGCAAAGCATTTAAGATTTAGCCTGGGCCGGGCGTGGTGGCTCACGCCTGTAATCCCAGCACTTTGGGAGGCTGAGGAGGGTGGATCATGAGGTCAAGAGATGGAGACCACCCGACCAACATGGTGAAACCCTGTCTGTACTAAAAACACAAAAATTAGCTGGGCATGGTGGCACTTGTCTGTAGTCCCAGCTATTTGGGAGGCTGAGGCAGGAGAATTGCTTGAACCCGGGAGGTGAATGTTGCGGTGAGCCGAGATCACACCACTGCACTCCAGCCTGGTGCCTGGGGACGGAGCAAGACTCTGTCTCAAAAAAAAAAAAAAAAAAAAGAAAAGAAAAGATTCAGCCTGGCTGCTTCTAACAACCTAACTCATATGCGTGAACAAATAACTTATACTTAAAAGGGAAGTAGAGTGTAAAAGTTTGAAATATTTGAAGCATGGCCATGCGGTAGAAAAGTGCATCTTTGGGGAGAAATTCAAGTCAGCTGGAGAAATTTGCATAACTAAAAGGAAGATAAGGCTGACACCCAAGACAATGGAAAAAAGGCCTCAAGGACATTTCAGAGATCTTCATGGCAGCCTCTCCCATCACAGGTCCAGAGGCCTAGGAAGGAAAAACGGTTTTGTGGGCCAGGCCCAGGGCCCAACTGCCCTATGCAGTCCAGAACACCAAGACATTTTTCAAAAGAAGATGTACAAATGGCCAACAGGTATATAAAAAAATACTGAACATTATTAATTACGAGATAAATATAAAACCTCAACGAGATAGTCTCTTACACCAGTCAGAATGGCTGTTATAACAGGTAACAGATATTAGTGGGGATATGGAGAAAAGGGTGCTCTTGGCAGGTATGTAAACCAGCTGAACCTATATGAAAAGCAGTATAGAGATGTATCAAAAAACTAAAATGAGAGCTATCATTTGCTTCCACTGTCACAATACTGGGGAAAGAAAAAAATATGTAAAATAATACTGGCACTCATATGTTTATTGCAGGACTATTCACAATAGGAAGATATGGAAGCAACCTATGTGTTCATTAACAGATGATTGAAAAAGAAAACTTGGTATTTTGAGATGTGGACAATGGAATGCTATTCAGCCATAAACACAACTAAAATCATGTCTTCTGCAGCAACGTGGATGGAACTGGAGGCCATTATCTTAAGTGAAACAAGTCAGACACAGACAAATATCACATGCTTTCACTTATGAGTGGGAGTTAAATAATGTGTACACACGGATATAGAGTATGGAATGATAGACAATGAAGACTGGGAAAAGTAAGGGTAAGGGAGCCAGCCAGGTAGATACTAAGAAATTACTTGATGGCTACAATGTACATTATTCAGGTGATGGATACCCTAAAAACTCTGACTTCACTGCTATGTGATACATCCATGTTACAAAATTGCACTTGTGTTTCATAAATTTCCACAAAGAAAAAAATTAAAAAAATAATAGGTGATTTTGAAACAAAACAAAGCTTCTAGAAATGCAAAGTAAAATTATTTTAATTAAAAATCAACAAATGTGTTAAACAATAGAAATAGCACAGGAAAGAATGGTCTAAAATACATTATATATATACAAATTTACAAAAGAACAAAGAAAGACAACATTACAGAGGAATAATCATAGATATGAAGTAAAATAAGAAAGTCTAATATATATTAAATTTGACTCTCAGAGGGAGCAATCCAGAGGGTTTAAGAGGCAGCATTTAAAGTAATAATTTAATGGAATGTTCCAGAAGAGATGAAAGGCGTAAATGCTCAGACTGAAGAAGCATATGCAACACAAACATGATAAACAAATATAAATGGACATTTAATTATATTTAACAAATTTAAGAAATTTAAATTTAAAAAATTTAAGAAAGAAAGGAAGAAAGAAAAAAGGAAAAGAAAAGAAAAAAAAGCAGTACTATCGACAGCTGACTTCTCAGAACCGATGGAATTTAGAAAATTGTTCACAGAGTAATAAAGAAGATAATTTAAATAATCATCAATGTGTGATTATGTAGTTTAGCTACATTTACGTAGTTAAATTTAGCCATCTTTCAAGAAAAAGGTAGAATGAAGTCATTTTCACATGAATTTTAGAAAGTTTATCAACAATTTACACTATCAGAATTCCTTAAGGTTGTATTTTAGAAACAAGTAAATTAAACACAGAAAAAAGACTTCAAATTGGAAATGAATGGTAAAATGAAAAATGTAAAAACTTAAAAAAAATAAAAATGTTAAAATACACAACAGTAATAACCTCCTAAGATTATATTAAGGGTTAAAAAATAATTTTATTGATGTTAAAATTGTGATTTGCACATGGTAAACATTTATAATTGTTTGCTAAGTAATTAACAAAAGAAGTTGAAATGCTAACATAGAACTAAAATATTTGACAAAGAAAATATAGATGTTTGGCATTGTTGGGTACTTTATGATTGTAGTTAAAATACAGTAGAGTTCTGGACTGTTTCAGGGCAGTGTATGGATACTGCTTTACTTTAGAATTTTAAAAATAGAGTTAAATACAGACAGCCATTAAAATGTATAAATAAATCATTTCACATAAAAAGCATATGCAATAAATGGAAACATAGTCAATTTTAAAAATGGCATATTTTATACACAGGAAAAAACCCGCCAAAAGCAGTGGTAATAGAAAGCAGAGAATGAGGTGAAACAAACAACTGCAGAGATTGTAAGATTTACTTTTATGAATCAATTTATGTTTCATTCATGAGAAATTCATATAAAGCTCAAAGACCTAGGGACATTAAAAGCAAAGAAATAGAGTCACCAAGCAGGCTAGAGCTGAAGTTGAGACAAAATTGAACTTCAAGCTAAAACCATTATTTGAGATAAAAACTTTCCATTAATATGAGGAATATAGAGGAATTCTACATTTTTGTACCTAATAACATATTCAAAGATACATAAAAAAATTAACACATGATAGGGAAACCTTAATAAATCTACCAGCACTCGGAGAGATTTTTTCTAACTACTAAGAGTTCTAAAACCAAACTTACTGAATATATGGAAGATCCGAACAATGCAGTTAATAAGTTTGCTCACATAAACATATATTGAACCTGGAATGGCAAAACTGGACAGCAGGTAATTTATTTTCCAAGCACATGTGGGATATTCATAAAAATTTAGCTTGAAATAAACTGTAATACACATCTAATCAAGTTTCAAATAACTGGCAATGTAGCAAATTATATAAATCACTACAATATTATTAAATTAGAAAAAATAAAAAGAAAATTTAAATAACAAATAAATATATTCAGAAATTTTATATTACTTCCAAACAACTAATGGGTTCAAAAAGAAAGTGTAACAAAAATTTAAACATGAACCAAACAATAATAAAAGTATTCCATATCAAAATTGAACTAAATACTTGTATATAAAAAAGAAAAAGCTAACAATCAAGGAGGTAAGTATCCATCTTAAAACGTTATGAAAATTTAGCAAATTAAAAAAAGGAAAGAAAAGTAAAGATAAAATTAACATGTAAAAATTAAATATAAAACAAAGAGGACAGAGAAAGTTAGAAATCAGTACTTTAAAAGAATGGCAAACAAACAAATCTCTATCAAGATTGCTTAAGACGGCCGGCACAGTGGCACAAGCCTGTTACCTCAGGACTTTGAGAGGCCTTTGCTGGCAGATCACCTGAGGTCAGGATTTTGAGAACAGCCTGGCCAACACACCTCTTCTAAAAATACAAAAATTAACTGGATTTGAGGGTGGGCGCCTGTAGTCTCAGCTACTTGGGAGGCTGAGGTATGAGAATTGCTTGAACCGGGAGGCAGAGGTTGCAGTGAGCCAAGATCATACCACTGCACTCCAGCCTGGGCCACAGAGCAAAACTCCATCACAAAAACAAAAACAACAAGAAAAGATGGCTTAAGTCAAAAGAAGAAAAAAAGACACTCAAATATAGATATGGAAAAATACGAAGGATCATAACAGTAGAATAGAAATTTAATTTTTTAAGTTAATTTTTGATTTTGAGACAGAGTCTCATTCTTTTGCCCAGTTCGGAATGCAGTGGCACAATCATGGCTCTCTGCAGCCTCAACCTCTCCAGACTCAGATGATCCTCCCACCTCAGTTATTACTGAGTAGCTGGAACTAAAGGTGCATGCCACCAAACAAAATTGTAAAAATGGCTAATTTTTACATTTTTTGTAGAGACAGGCATCCTCATGTTGTCAAGCAAGGCTCAACTCAAATGCCTGTGGTCAAGGATCTCCCTGCCTTGGCCTCCCAAGAAATTTAAAAATTATATCAAAAAATTCTAGTTACGATTTTATGTTAGAAAACATATAAAATTGTTTACAAATAGCAAGGCCTACCAAAACTCATTCAATATGACACAGAAATATTAGTAGTACAATAACTTGAAAATTTTGAATCTGCTCAGTAAATAACACCAGGTACAAAAAAGTGTTAGCAGGTAATTATTCGAAATATTTAAAGCATAGATCATTTCAATTCTATACAATGTTTTTAAACAAAACAACAGGAGAGGCCGGGCACAGTGGCTCAGGCCTGTAATCCTAATCCTAGGACTTTCCGAGGCAGAGGCAGTCGGATCATGAGGTCAAGAGATCCAGACCATCCTGGCCAACATGGTAAAATTCCATCTCTACTAAAAACACAAAAAATAGCTGGGTGTGGTGGTGGGCGCCTGTAGTCCCAGCTATTCCGGAGGCTGAGGCAAGAGAGTCGCTTGAACCCAGAGGCAGAGGTTGCAGTGAACCAAGATCACACCACTGCCCTCCAGCCCGGCAACAGAGTGAGACTCTGTCTCAAAGAAACAAAAACAAAAACAAAAACAGAAGCAAAAACAAAACAAAACAAAACAAAAACAGGAGGAGCATATTTTAAATGATAGGCAAGAAGCGATGTTAAAATGACTTGAAGAATGAATGGGGAACGTGAAAATGGAATCAGAGTAGTATCTTGAGCTGGTTTGAATGAAGGTTGCTTTGTAGTAGGAAAAACTTGAACAAATTGAAAGACCACAGTATAAATGTCCCTTAACTTTGTATAAAAGGTATGTCCTTTGTAGCTTTTATACAAAGTTAAGGGACTTTCATACAAAGAAAAAAAAGAAAAATTCCCCTTATTTATGTTGTCAGATATTGTAAAATTGGTCTCTCTTAATAAAACACAATTGAAGACATACTCAGAATGAATAAATGCA
>NW_016107362.1:9142192-9176972 GCF_001604975.1 Cebus imitator
AGCGAAACTCCGTCTCAAAAAAAAAAAAAAAAAGAATTTACTTTAAGGTATAAATGTTTAGCATGATTTGAATAAGCTATTTCATTTGTGTAGCAGAATTCAGTAGCTGTTGAAGATATGGCAATTCTTTCGTTAGAAATATGAATAATAAGATTACGTAAAAACATGTAATAAAAAAGTTAAACAGATTATCTATCTTCGATATATACTCATGCGCTGCACTTTCAAAGTTTGTAACTTTACTTAGATTGTTAACTTTTGAGGGAAACACACAACTGTTTGTGTGTAGTCAGGCACTTAGAAAAAAGATCGTGGAAGATTTTTAATGATAATGCAATTGTGATGAAATAATAAACATGTATATTTAGCTTTGTGAATGATGGTATTGATTGAATAGTAAATGGACTACCCATATTGTGTTTCAGATATGGACTTCTTCTTATATATTGTAAGCCCAAATGTGCATAGAGAGAATGTCCTGCATGGTCAGAATGGGCAGTGAGCCAAGTAACCCGACTCACCTAACTGTGATAGGGAAAGCACATCTTTCTGGCTGGGGAGAAAGAGAATTCCCAGCCATAATGCTCCTTCTTTAGTATAAAATGTGCACTAATAGGCTGCATTGAGCTGCTGACAGTTTCTATGAAGAGCGGCCATTCTTTCAAACGCAAATATTTCAGAAACAGTCAGGTTCCCAGCACATGGATTTTAAAACCAAGTCATTCTTCACACTGGACCTACATAATTGCACACTTGGGACATTATATATTTATACAGATAATGGATACAATTCAAGCAGCTGCCTACTGAAGTTAATGGAAGACCTATCTTCTGAGAAAATAATGTGAATATATATACACACACATATATATTTATAGGTTTTCTTCCTTTTGTTCCCACTCAGTCTCTGACTAGCCTTTTTGTATAATGCATTTTCTTTCAATAATTTAAATTCCTTGAGTTTGAACTTCACATTATCAATCTTAATTTCTATATAATTTTAAAAATCCTTCTTCATGGGGAGTGGAAAGAATTGAAAAATTATACATATGTATCTGAAATTGTAAATTATATCCCTCTATCTAGGGTGAAAATGCTGCAGGGTTACAAGAGTTATAGATATTTTATTAAAGGGAACAGATTTTTGGAGTCAGACAACTTATGTTTTCATTCTGGTTCCATTGATTACTAAATACATGTCTTAAGGTTACTTAACTTCTCTCAGACTCAGTTTCCTTATTTCTAAAATGATATTTTTTTTTTTTTTGCCAAAGACTTATTGCATGTTAGATACTCAAAAGTTAGTTTGATTTTTTAACTTTTATTTTCTCACAAAATGTTAAATGAGTGTGTTAAAAATGCAATGACTGACAGAAATGCATTATGAGTTTTTTTTTTTGGAAATTTTACTAAACAGTACTTATTAAAATATATGAGTCCTGATATCGAGTCCGTGTCTTCTCTTTTTTCTTTTATAAATTATACTTTGAGTTCTGTGATATACATGCAGAAGTGCAGATTTGTTACATAGGTACACACACGTGCCATGTTGGTTTGCCTCATCATCAACTTGTCATCCACATTAGGTATTTCTCCTAATGCTATCCCTACCCCAGCCCCCACCCCCTGACAGCTCCCAGCATGTGATGTTACCCTCCCTGTGTCAAACTCCCACTTATGAATTAGAACATGTGGTGTTTGGTTTTCTGTTCTTGTGTTAGTTTGCTGAGAAGGATGTTTTCCAGCTTCATCTATGTCCCTGCAAAGGACATGAAGTCATCCTTTTTATGGCTGCATAGTATTCCATGGTGTATATGTGTCACATTTTCTTTATCCAGTCTATCATTGATGGGCATTTGGGTTGGTTCCAAGTCTTTGCTATTGTGAACAGTGCTGCAATAAACATACGTGTGCATGTGTCTTTATAATAGAATGATTTACAATCCTTTAGCTATACATGCAGTAATGGGATTGCTGGGTCAAATGGTAATTCTGGTTCTATATCCTTGAGGAATTGTCACACTGTCTTCCACAATGGTTGAATTAATTTACACTCCCACCAACAGTGTAAAAGCATTCCTATTTTTCCATATCCACTCCAGCATCTGTTGTTTCCTGATTTTTTAATGATCGCCATTAGAACTGGTGTGAGATGGTATCTCATTGTGGTTTTGATTTGCATTTCTCTAATGACCAGTAATGATGAATTTTTTTTCATGTTTGTTGACTGCATAAATGTCTTCTTTTGAGAAGTGTCTGTTCATATCCTTTGCCCACTTTTTGATGGGGTTGTTTTTTTCTTGTAAATATGTTTAAGTTCCTTACAGATTCTGCAATCCTAGCCCTTTGTCAAATGGATAGATTGCAAAAATTTTATCCCATTCTGTCAGTCACCCGTTCACTCTGATGATAGTTTCTTTTGCTGTATAGAAGCTTTTTAGTTCAATTAGATCCTATTTGTCAATTTTGGCTTTTGTTGCCATTGCTTTCGGTGTTTTAGTCATGAAGTCTCTGCCCATGCCTATGTTCTGAAAGGTATTGCCTAGGTTTTCTTCTAGAGTTTTTATGGTTTTAGGTTTTACATTTAAGTCTTTAATCCATGTTGAGTTAATTTTTGTATAAGTTGTAAGGAAGGGGTCCAGTTTCAGTTTTCTGCAAATGGCTAGCAAGTTTTCTCAACACCATTTATTAAATAGAGAATCCTTTCCACATTGCTTGCTTTTGTCAGGTCTGTCAAAGATCAGATGATTGTAGATGTGTTATGTTATTTCTGAGGTCTCTGTTCTTTTCCATTGGTTTATAGATCTGTTTTGGTAACAGTACCATGTTGTTTTGGTTACTGTAGCCTTGTAGTATAGTTTGAAGTCAGTGATGCTTCCAGCTTTGTTCCTTTTGCTTAGGATTGTATTGGTTATATGGGCTCTCTTTGGTTCTATATAAAATTTAAAGTAGTTCTTTTTTCTAACTTTGTGAAGAAAGTCAATGGTAGCTTGATGGGGATAGCATCGAATCTATAAATTACTTTAGGCAGTGTGGCCATTTTCACAATATTGATTCTTCCTATCCATGACCATGGAATACTTTTCCATCTGCTTGTGTCCTCTCTTATTTCCTGGAGTGGTGGTTTGTAGTTATCCTTAAAAAGGTCATTCACATCCTTTTAAGTTGTATTCCTAGGTATTTTATTCTCTTTGTAGCAATTGTGAATGGGAGTTCACTCATGATTTGTCTCTCTCTTTGTCTATTATTGGTATATAGAAATGCTTGTGATTTTTGGACATTAATTTTGTATCCTGAGACTTTGCTTAAGTTGCTTATCCACTTAAGATTTTGGGACTGAGATAATGGGTTTTTGTAAATACAGGTTCACCATAGTGTTACCCACAGAGAATTATCAGCCAGCCTTACTCACCTTACAAGTGCACAGTTAAAGATATGTTTACTTTTTGATATAGAAGCAGCTCTAATGTATGGTATCTTATAAATATAACTAAGCAAGTTTGAATAGATTTTGTTAGGACAATTGAATCTTTAAGCAAACCAGAACTCTTTTAGCTTCTTTTGAAGTGCTGGGCTCCAGAGGGCGATTGTCTCATAAATACCATGTCTCTTCTCAATCAAGATTCTTAGCAATTTGAGAAATAAAAGAGAGAATAAGGAGTCCTCAATGTCACCTTTATGACTGATAAAGTTAGGTCAGGGTACACAACTTTGTGTAAGAGATAGATGAGCCTACTGTATGAATTTCAGATATAGGAGAATTTGCTCATTTAATTCTATGCAATGCTGATCTGGGACAGGCTCTTGCTGTGGTAGTGGGATAGTGATGGTGAGAGAACATGTGTTCCCAACTGCAACAAGAGAAGAAAAGTTAGAGTTATTAAGTGGGTGGAGAAAGGCCTGGGAAAAGAAATCCGTATCATGGAAATCAAGAAGAGAATAAAACACACTTACTCCCTTCTAACAGTAGGATGATTATATTTTCACCCAGACCCAAATTCTTATTCACACTTGTATAGTTCTAAGTTTCTACAGGTGTGAAAAGGGCTAAAAATACAAACAATTCAACTTTTCTTTAAAAAGCTTCAAGTTATACAACACAATGTATATTGTCAAATACATTTCCAGTTCACAGTGAATTTCTCAAGATGGTATTCCAGTAACTGAGGAAGGGCTAAATGCAAAAAGAAATGATCTAAGGGTGTTTGGATCACTATTTCTTTACCATTGTCTAAAGCTGTTTGTCAGACATTGTGTTAGATGCTATTACTAATTCAATCTGTAGAACACCTCTCTGGCTTAAGTAGTGTAAATTCAATTCTATAAATGAGAATGAGGCACTAAGGATAAAGCAATCTGATACCATTTTTATGTAAGAAACAGCACAAACAAGGCATGAGTCTGATTAACTCCAAATCTTTACTACATTCCACTTCACTGTGGTATCTCATTAACATTATATCTATTTAGAAATCCTGATTGCAAGCAACAGAAACGGATGATGGTTATCATAAATAGAATAGAATGGAAGAAAATAAGTGGCTTATGAAATAAATAGCTGCATAGAGAATTAGACTTGGAAGTCTTGCAAGACTCAAAGTAGCTCCATCGGGCCAAGAGCAGGAAGGACAATGAGCATCTTTTAGCACAAAGGTAGACCAGATAGACCAAGTCACTACGCTGATTGCTACTACCACAGCATGTAGCTATCACGAGTTGTCCTCCACACAGTACTGCCACAACAGTCTTGCACAACTAAGGGGGAAGATTCATATCATGGGAAAAATCAAAGATGCCCACTGCATTGATTTTAACAGTTACCAGGCATCTAGCTAACTGTTTTGTCTCTCCAAACTTCATCATCTTTATGTTGCAGTCTCAGGCTACGTATTGAAATCTGTGAATTCTGAAAACTTCATTCAGTGCCAGTCATAGAAAAGACCATATTCTACTTGGAAAATGACTTTCTTAAAGGTATTTGATATGTTAGAACAGAAGTTTTCTCCCATAGTTATAATTGGGGAATTAAACTTATTCCTTAAAATTGAAAAATTTATTAAGTATGAATTAATATTTTAAACTAAAAAAAAACCATAATTTCAAAGCCAATTGCATTCAGAAGAATAGCTATAGATTAGATTTGCATAGCGTAGAAAAGATAGGAAAGTTTAAAAGTAAGCTAAAAGTGTTTTGTTTTGTTTTTTTGCCCTCCTAATCAGGGGAGTTTAAGAGGAATGATAAATTATATCACATAGGGTGGTGATATATGTGATAGGGTACAATTGCATCTAGATAGAATCATGTATCAATATATGATTCTTATATATGTATGTGTATATATATATGAAAATACAGTGTTCAAGGGTTGAGAAGTAGAGAAAACCGAAACAATACAGATAGGTGGATGAGCAAGCTGACCTAGCAGATCGTAGATCAAATGAAACCTAATTCTTACCCAACAATTCCAGTCCCAGGAGCCCCAAGAGGGCATTAGGTCAGGATGAGGAGTTGAGGAAGTTAAAATAGGAAGACAAAAGGGAAAAAAAAGAATCCTGTGTTTCTTCTCCTCTCTGGATGCTGATTCTCACTTCTTAGAGCAAAAGTCAGAAGACTTATTTTTAGAAAGAGTGTCCATCCTGAACTCAGAGGTTTAAATTAATTTATGCACACGTACGCCGGATGACAGACTGTCTTCTCTCTTCTCACATTTGCTACTTGTATTTGCTTCCAAGTTTAACATATTGACTTCTACCCTCCAGACAAGAAGCTAGAATGTTTCTGTTGTTGGAAACCTGAACATATTAAGAAAAAAGATTAAAGACTTTGCTATCTTGTGTACCCCAATAACTTACCTTCTTGAGTCATGCTATATGTAAGCTCAAATTCGACAATTCTCACTCATTCAAAGCTTCCAAATTATAATTAGCTCCACAACCTCTATCATTAACATCAACCTAACAGAGGAATAGGACAAATTTAAGGTAACGTTAGCATGCAAATAAGCAAACAAAGAAATCAAAAAGCAACTTGCTGCAAAGAGAAATACAAAAGAAGAAAGTAAAAGAAAAATTATTGTTATTAATATTGTTAGAAAGAAATGTGAGAATATTACATATATAAAGTAAGATAGGATGTGTTAAAAATACACAACCTAGGAATTAAAAAAATGTTTCTTGGAGGTTAAAAACAGTAGTAATGGTGAAATATCTGTTGGAACATATTGAATCTGTGGGACATAATGAAAAGAATCATTCACAAAAGGAAATGAATGAAATATATGCCTTCTGGGAGGTATTTCCCAGAAGGCGCAGCATTTGAATAAAACCCCTAGAAAGTAAAAAATGGAAAGAAAGAATTCATTAATTAAGTAATTCAAGAAAATGTCTCAGTTTGTAGGTTAGAAGGTGTCATCAAATGCCCTGTCTATGAGATGAAAAATCACCCCATTCAATTTCATAATATCAAGTATAAAGAGAATATTCTAAAATATTTTAAGGTAGGAGAAAATAAAACAAACAAATTACAGATTACATGCAGTGAAGTAGAACCCGGTGACTTCGTATTTATTGACACCCACACTAAGCACCAAGAGACAATGTAGCAACATCTCCAAAATTCTGAACAAAAATGATTTCTTTCTTAAAATTTTATGCCAAGCTACAGTATCATTCAATAAGGAAGACTGGAAAAAACCCACATTTCTTAGACATGCAATTAAAAAAAAATGACCTTCCACATGCCCTTTTTCAGAAAGTTATAGAAGAGCACAAAATACAATGAATGAATTCAGATCGTTACACTTAACATCGGGGCTGATGACAGAACAACGTTCTCTATTTAGTGTCATTCATTGTCTTCTGCATCTAGCTGCTAGTAGGGAGAAAAAGAAGATGAAGTAAGACTGTATACTCCTTAAAAGCACTTCCCCAGAAGAGACATATAACTTATTTTCATATTTTGTTGGTGAGACCTAATCGCATGACCACTAGATTAAAAAGGGTCTTGGACATATACTCTCAGGTTGGGCATGTACTTACAAGTAACAGGTCTATATTATGAATGGGAAATTAAATACTTAGACACCTGTTTATCTGTTATATAGCAAAAATTGGAAAAATGTGACATTTAATTAAGTAGGTACACACAATAAAATTATATGCAGACATTAAAAAGAGAAGCTTACTACAAACTAGATATGATCTGATTACGAGGCTAAATTCACTGAAAAAAGTGCAAAGTGTAAAAACTTGCATAATGCAAACATTCATGTAAAAAAGAAAATATATGTACTTTCATTATATACATAAAGTGTCTCTGAAAACACAATAAGACTGTACTCCATACATATATTTAAATTAATCCAGGTGTTACTGTTTTTTTCTGGAATTGTTAAGTTCTATTTACTTTTTAAATTTTCTTTTTACACTAGAATGTAATTGGAAGTCTAACTGTTCCATTAACTGTATTCTCCTTGAAACATTGTAATGTCTCTTACAATAAAGAAGAAAAAAGTATATGCGTATTTATAAGTAATTCCAATTTTTTAGACTCAACAAATTACCCAAATAAAGAAATGGTAGTTAAAGAGGATACTATGTTCTTAAGGGATCATGAAACACATTAAAAAATGTCTCTTACCACTTATAATATGTTCTCCAGGGATGGCAGTTTTATCTCAAACTGTCTCCTTCATTCTATATTTCCTACAAGATCTATTTCTTGTAGCTTACATATGGCCTCTTGTTTCTCTCCTTTTCCATATGTATTATTCAGAATTCTTTAGAGAAAGAGAACCAATAGGAAATTACATTATGTTAAAAATGCATATATATAAAATAAGATACTGGCTTATGCAATTATGGAGCTGAAGAAGCCCCACCATCTGCCATCTACAAGCTGGAGACACAGGAAGGCTAATAGCATAGTCCTAATGCCTAAGACACAGAGGGCTGATGATGTAGACTCCAGTCCAGGTCTGAAGATCTGAGAACCAGGACTGCTAAGAGCAGGATCATAGCAATGCTCCAGCTCAAGCAGGCTGATGAGAGCAATTCTGAGCTTTTTTTCACTTTTGTTCTATTCAGGCCCTCAACAAGTTGAAAGATGCCCACTCACATTGAGGAGAACCATCTGCTTTACTCACTCCATATCCATTATTCAAGTGCTAATCTCTTCTAGAAATACCCACACAGAAACAGCAAGAAATAATGTTTGATCAGCTATCTGGATACATTTTAGCCCAGTGATGTCAAGTTCACCACTTGTGAACTTGGCATCCATACATGTATCCTTAAACCACACTTAATATCCAAATAGACACTAACAAGGTCATAATTCCACTTAAAATAATATAACTACCCTGCTTATGACAAGAAAATGCACTAACCCTTTTCCAAGAAGAGGAAGTAAAGTTTTTGAGTGATGTTTACTCTTCTTAATACCCTGTAACTTAAATACTATGCTGTAAAATAATAACCACCATAATAAAAAATAAATATGAATATTTAAATAAAAATACTTAATACATTTTATGTTACAAAAGTGATGAGAGAAAACAAAAAAAGATATTCACACACACATGCAAAGTCTTCATTACAAATGAAGGAATAAATGCTGATGACAATTACAGTCTTTTTTTTTTTTTTTTAACTGGTCATGGTATTGTAGCTAGTACTTTAACTATCTTATTTCACTACTCATTCTATAGTTCCTTTGCCTTCAGCAAGCACCTCAGGCAGTTGTACTTTGCTACCTTTTGGACTCTCTATACTCTGGAATCAACAGCCAAAGAAGGGAATTACTGGGATGGCTGAAGCAATTGATCCTGACTATCAAGAGAAAATGGAACTAATACACCACAGCAGAGGTAAGGAGGAGTAGTTCTGGAATACAGGACATCCCTTAGGGCATCTTTTAGTGAAAACATTCCCTGTGGTTAAGGACAGTGGAAAACGACATGGACCCAATGCAAGTAGAACTACTAAAAACACGGACCTCTGGTTAAATTGAGCGATTGTTGTGCCCTCTGGTAGAAGCTCTCCTCTTAGCTCTCTAGTGTAGCACAGCATTGGTTGTTGAAACAGAAAGCAACAGTTTTGCTAGTGAGACACCAGAGGTAATAGTGAGTGGTGCCACAAAGTAAGAGTGAGTAGTACCAATTTCATTACCACTCTGTGATTCCTGAATCTGTGACTCCTAGCTACAGGAGAAACAGCACCATATATTGGATGTTGATTCAGAGCATATACAGCTTTTTGGAGAACCTTACTCCAACCCTGCTAGGTATTGCCATTTAGCTAGGGCTGTAACTGAATCTTTAAAAGGCCATATGACCTCTTATCAAGGCAGCTGTTTCAGGAAGGTAAGGAACATGGTAAGACCAATGAATGGATGAGCATGGATCCATTGTGCATTTCTTTTCCTGTGATACGAGTTTCTTGATCAGAAACCATGCTGTGTAGAATATCAGGATGGTGGATTAAGCATTCTGTAGGTTCACAGGGAGTATTTTTTTTTTTTTTTTGGCAGAAGCTCACCATGCAGAGAATGCAAGTTTGTATGCAGAGTAAGCATCTATTCTCATATAAACAAACCACTGTTCCTTCTGCGATGGAAATAACCTAACATAATTTACCTGCCACCAGGTAACTAGCTGAGGAATGGTACTATATTTAGGGATAAAAGGTGGTCTCTGCAGCTGACAGATTGGGCACTCAGCAATGGCCATAGACAGCTAGGTCTTAATGAGTGGAAGTGAATGTTGCTGAGCCCATGCTTTTAACCTCCATCCCTGCCATTATGACTCCTTTGGTCATTAGTCATTGGGCAATGATGGGAGGAGCTGGGAAAATGGTGTTGCTTATATCCATAGAATGAATCATCTTTTCAACTTGATTATTAAAGTCATCCTCTGCTGAAGTCACCCTTTTCTGAGTGGGTTAAAAAAATCTTTTTTTTTTAACCCACTCAGAAATATCTATCCACTTACCTCTCTCCAAAATTACTTTGTTGTCAATTTTTAAGTAATGTTTCTTCCAAGTCCCTGACCATTCAGCTAAATCATTGGAACAGCCCATTAATTGGTATATAATTGCATGTTTGGTCATTTCTCCTCCTAAGGAAAATGAACAACTAGGTACACTACCAAAATTTCTGCTCACTAAGAGGATTTTCTTTTATAACCATCTTTCAAAGATGTCCCAGAGCAGAGCTATAGTGCTGCAGCTGTCTACTTTAAGTTGATGCCTGCATGTAATGCACAGCCATCTGTAAACCAGGCTCAAGTCTTGTCTTCTGTCAGTTGATCATAGAGAACTTGCCATGAGGCTACAGGTACATGCTATAAGAGAGAAAATAGCATAGCAAGAACTAGAGGAACTAGGGGCATTTGGGCCCTTCGTGTAACTTACTTGTGTCTTCACGGCCTCCTCAGGTCCAGTCACATACCACTTCCATTTGATCAATAAATATTGCTATGCACAGCCAACTTTATGATTTAGTGAGTCAAATAATACCCAATTTATGGTGAGTAGCTCAGGTTGCATAGTTACTTAGTAGCCCATGATTGAACATTCAGTCTCTACTAAGAACCCACTAGCAGGCCAAGAGCTATTTCTAAAAAGGGGAGTGATTGTCTATAGAGGGTGGCAGCATGTTGGTCCACAATCCTGAAAGCCTGCACTGTGATTCACTTATAGAGGTCTGCCCAAGACTCTATACGTTATTCCTATTTACCACTGACACTTTAAGCACCACTGGATCTGCTAGATAACGTGGCTCAAGAGGCAGAGTAGCATGCACAGCAGCCTGGACCTGCTTCAGAGCCTTCCCTTGTTATGGAAACTACTCAAAACTAGTAGTGTTCTAAGCACTTGGAGAATGATCTAGAGTAACCCACTCAAATGAGAAATGTGTTGCCCCCAAAACTGAAAGAGACCCAGTAGGCATTCTGCATCTTTTTTGATTGTAGGAAGAGCTAGCGGTAATGACTCCTTCATGTTAGAAGGAATACCTAGAAATGCTTGATAACACTGGAGCCCTAAAAATTTCACTGAGATATAGGTCTGTGAGCTTTAGTCAGATTTTTTCCCACACTCTGACACAGAAATGTCTTACCAGTAAGTCTAGAGTAGTTTCTAATTTTTACCCACTGGATCCAAACAGTATAAAATCCTCAATGTGGATCAGTATAATATCTTGTGAAAATGAAAAGCAATAAAAATTCCTGCACACTTTATTTTATAATTGCTTTATACCGTCTGTTGGTTATGTGCTTGAGTGTGTTTTTCTGGTAGCAGGTATCAATCTTTTGTTTCCACGTTTAGCACTCCCTTAAAGACCACTTGTAAGGCTTATCTGGTGGCAACAAATTTTCTTAGTGTTTGCTTGTCTGAGAAAGATTTTCTTTTTTGCCTATGAAGCTTAGTTTGGCTGGATGTGAAATGCTTGGTGGGAATTTCATTTCTTTGAGGATGTTGTTAAGAGGTCCCCTGTCTCTTCTTGCTTTTAAGGTTTCTGCTGAGAAGTCAGCTGCTAGTCTTGATGGAGCTCCCTTTGAAAGTGACCTGACCTTTCTCTCTAGCTGTCTTTAATATTTATTGATTTGCATTGACCTTGGTGAATCTTATTACTGCATGCATTGCAAATGGCCATCTTATATAGTATCTTCCAGGGGTTCTCTTTATTCCTTGAATTTGCGTATCCACCTCTCTAGCAAGATTGGAAAATTTTTATAGACTATATCCTCAAATATATTTTCCAGTTTGCTTGCTCTCTTTTTCTCCTTCAGGAATGCTGATGAGTCACAGATTTGATCTCTTTACATAATCCCATATTTGACTTTGTTTATTCAATTTTTTAATTTTTATTTTTTGTCTGATTTGATTAAAATAACTGGTTTTTGAGCTCTAGGATTATTTCCTCACCTTGGTTGATTCTGCTATTAATACTTCCAATTGTATTAGGATATTCCTGTAGAGAAGTTTTCAATTTCAGAAGTTCAGTTCAGTTCTTTCTTATAATAGATATTTTGACTTTAGCCAGAGCTATCAGGCAAGAGAAAGAAATAAAAGGTATCCTGACAGAAAAACAAGAATTCAAACTATTTCTGTTGCTAATGATGTGATTCCATATGGAGAAAACACTAAAGACTCTGTTCGATGCAACTTATACATTCGTTGCTATTCCTATCAAACTACCAACATCATTATTCACAGAATTAGAAAACCCTAGAACAGTGTTTTAGAATGAAATGCAACTGCAATTAAAAAAGAGCCCAAATAGCCAAAGCAATCCTGGAGAAAAACAATAAAACAACAACAAACAAACAAACAAGCAAACAAAAAACCAAGCTTTGACATCACACTACCTGACCTCAAACTATATTATTAGGCTATGCAACTAAAACAGCACAGTACTAGTATAAAAACAGACATATAGACCAATGAAATAGAACAGAAAACTCAGAAATAAAGCCACACAATCTTTTATATGGCCAACAGGAACAAGCAGTGGGGAAAGGACCCCCCATTCAATAAATGGTACTGGATAACTGGCTAACCATACACAAAAGAATGAAAGTGGATTCTTAATTTTCACCATATACAAAAATCAACTCAAGCTGAATTACAGATTTAAATATAATACCTCATGCTATAAACATCTTAGAAAAAAAATTTCTAAAGTACCCTTCTCAGCATTGGCCTTAGCAAATAATTTTTGTCAAAGTCCCCAAAAGCAATTGCCACATAAACAATAATTGACAAGTGAGATTTATTTAAACTAAAGAGCTGCTGCACAGCAAAAGAAACCATCAACAGAGTAAACAGACAACCTGCCAAATGGGAGTAAGTATTTGCAAACTACACTTCTGATAAAGAACTAATACCTGGGATCTATAAGGAACTTAAACAAATTAATAAGTAAAAAACAAATAACCCTGTTTAAAAAATAGGCAAAGGATATATATTAGCCCATTTTCATGCTGCTGATAAAGACATACCAGAGACTCGGCAATATTAAAAAAGAAAGAGGTTTATTAGACTTACAGTTCCGCATAGCTGGGAAGGCCTCACAATCATGGCAGAAGGCGAGGAGGAGCATGTCACATCGTACATGGATGGCAGCAGGCAAAGAGAGAGCTTGTGCAGAGAAGCTCCCATTTTTAAAACCATCAGATTTCATAAGACACATTTGCTATCATGAGAACAGCATGGGAAAGACCCAGCCCCAGGATTCAATCATCCTCCACCAGGTCCCTACTAAAACACATAGAAATTATGGGAACTACAAGATGAGATTTTGGTGGGGACACAGAGTCAAACCATATCATTCTGCCCCTGCCCCCCGCCAATCTCATATCTTCATATTTCAAAACAAATCATGCCTTCCAAACAGTCCCCCAAAGTCTCAACTCATTTCAGCATTAACTCAAAAATCTGCAGTCCAAAGTCTCATTTGAGATATACAAATATGAGAAATTGTCTCATGGATTATGGAGGCTCAGAAGATCTTCGGTTTTCAGTCTGTAAGCTGCTAGAGATTCATGAAAGCTAGTGTTATAATCTAGTACTGAGAACCAGGGAAGCTGCTGATGCCCAGTTGCATTGGGGAGGACAATCTAGTTTACTGAGTCTATTGATTCTAATGTGAATCTCATCTGACATATGCAGAAACAATGATTAATCTGGGCACTCTGTGGCCCTCTCAAATTGACACATGAAATTAACCATCACACTTGGCAAATGAAGATGACACAGACAGAATATTTATTGAAGGTCAAGAAGAGAAAAAAAACAACGGTATAACAGAATTCCCTTTAAAGCATATAGCAGGAGTGTGAGGAAGGTAGACTCTTGAAACAACTAACACTTTACCTTAATATCTTCTATCTGTGTTTCTGTTTGGTATGTGCCGTTAATCTCAGCTGGGCACAGTCTGTGTTCCAAATCTTTGTACATTTGGGCAGAGTATTTGGCTGTTTCGCTAAAATTTTATGTGAACTGTTTGAGTAAACGTTTGTGTCTTACAATCTCTTATATAGCTAGAGACACACAATAGAAAAGAACAAACTCTACTTTGTCAAGCAGCCATGGGTCATAGCATCAACCTGATTTTTATCAGCCATATGTCCTTGGAATACTCCTTTCCACAGGCTTACTGCATCAAATGTCTTGGCCATGCAAGGGTATATAAGCCCCGTGCTGTCACTCCAACTTGAGACAATTCTACAGAGCCATTCCAGCTTCTTCTACAGGAACAACTGAGGCCTTATTGTGACTGCACTGCAGTTCCACCATCCCATCCTTCCAATCTTGCTTGTTGTTCACTCTCCCTCAAGTATTAATTCTGGCAGCAATCCTGCATACTAACTTGTTTTGGAATTTGCTTCCCAAGGACCTCAAAATGCAACACTATAAAACTCAGATGGTTCCATAAAAGTTCAACTATGCCAACCTATATATTTTTTGTTTTCAGAATTAAGGTTTTCTCTGTCCTTCATTAGAATTGATTTTGTAGCAAGTATTCTGCTAGGTAATGAAATATAGAAAGCTATGGTCTCTATTCTTAAAATATTGGGTATTTTAAAATGTCATCTGTCAGCCTAAGACTAAAGATACAATTCAGTCTTCTTAGTACTCTTGGGTGATTCTCACTGCCCACAAAGGCTCATGCACAGCCCTGTTCCTTTTCACTGCTAGATTTAGGCACCTTTCTGCCTGTATAATTTTTCTGGTGCCCTAATTTCACAATTATGAGTCCTATTTCATGCTTATTGTTAATGTCACATTGACTGTTTCTTAAGTTTAATTTAAAAATTTTGGTTAATTCTTACTCTCAAGTTTTAGAGATGTACAAAGACATTAGTAGTAAAGTAAAAGAGATCCCTGAATTTGGAAGTTAGAAATAATGGAACGATTTATTCACCAACTAGTTATCACTTTCCTAAAGGCTGTTAATCTATAAAATGACAATTATGTGAAACACATTGCTGTGGGAAATGACATGTAGAATATTTTTGTTAGGAAGGCATGTACAAAGTACAAATCATGGTGGAAAGGACAATAGTGAGTATGTTAGCCTCTGAATTCCTGAGGACTTTGTTTGTAATAGGTTCTGATGAGTGATAGCATAGGAGAGTAGTGACAACATCTGTGAAGAGAGCCTGGATCAATTCAAACTTAGCCACTCTAATAGTCAAGTAGTCCAGGGCCAAGAGGAGCTGCAGCTAAACCAATGAGGTGGGGCAGACACTGTCAGCCAAGTGGCAGTGGGAGCATTTGCACTGCTGCCATGACAAGCAGAGGAGTTACCCAGGGACCCCTGTAAGTGAAGGATCTACCACTGACACTCATATCCAAGTCTACTGTGGAAAGTTGGATCCAGATTATATAAATATATTAACTAGTCAGCAAATATTTAGTGAGATCCTACAATGTTCAGGCACCCAGTTAAGGTGGAAGTCACACAGTGGTAACAAAACAACAAATGGGAGCTTGTCATAATGAGATTTCTTCCACATGGGGAAACTATTTATTTTTCTGTTCTTTCCCCTCCATGAATTGGGTGGGTGTATTCATCCTACATAAATGGGATAAATAATGATGGATAATTTCTCTTCAGAGGCCTGGTGACATAGTGCCTGACTAAAGAGAAGCAGGTTTTTGTGTCGGAATGTTTTCCTTTTCTCATTTCTAAACTGTTCCTTTTTATCCAGAGATAGGACGGTTAAGGGCAAGAAGGTCATAATATGTAAAAACAACAGTCTTTCTAACTACCCTCATCCCAGCTGAGATTCCAAAGTCTGTTACTTTATCTTTCACCTCTTACTAATAATCAGTTAAACTTATGTAGAACATCTATTTGTGTACCTTTAAATCAAATGTACTTAGGAAGCAGTTAATATGACAATCAATATATTTTATGATTCTGAATTTGATTCTCCTGGATTTGAGGATTATAATGTGTGGGTTAAATACTCATTAAAAAAAAAAAAGATGAGAATCTTTTAATCTCATTCTTCCTGAAATAATCACATCTCTTTGCAACTGTTTTTGTTACTTTCTAATTATTTAAACATTTATTCTCTTTAATGACTACTCCCTTCTGGAAATTGAGGGGATGTCCTATGTATGCAATTGTGTTTCTAGCCTACCTCTTGACCCAAGAACACACTCTTCTCAAATTTCTTCAGCGGCAGTTTAGGAAAGAGGATTTATTGTTTTTGTGTTAGCCATAGACAAACTGCTTTCCTTCTTTCTCTATTATCTTGCCAAAAAAACAAAATTTAACAAAACGAAAACAAAATACTGCCCACGGGATATTCTAGGAACTTTTAGAATAGAGAATTTAGTTGGATATTACATCAGTCTATGACAAGATGCACATTTATGCTGAGAGTTCAATTGTTGTAAACAGCTCCAGAGAGGAGTTACTAAAAAATGCTTATAAGTAGCATTACTTACTGCTGAGGTAGGTTGTAAGGTACAGCCCTAAGACAGTTTGCAAAACCAGAAAGCAATTCTTTAGCTCAGCCATTTTGTGATTGGAGCCAGGAACCTTAAAATTAGAAGGTACTTTATTTTCCTGGCCATGACACTGATAAATTACAATACAAATTTTCTCAGAAATGGGTGTAGCAATGGCAACAGGGCTCCACCTGTTTGCCGTTTTACTGAGTGGTGGACTTACAGCCATAGCCTGTCAACTGGAACTGAAGTCTGGACAGCTTTTCCCAGACAGCAGGGGATCCTGCTGGAGGGGTAAGCAAAATTCTGGGGTGATACCAGGAAACAATTTCTGGGTGAGGTGGATTGGGTGGCCTGTTATGAAATGAATATTGATATTTCCCCAAAATTCTTATGTTAAAGCCTAAATCCTCAGTGTGACAGGATTTGTAGGTGCGGACTTTGGGAGGTAATTAATTGATGAGGGTACAGCCCCCATAGATGGAATTAGTGCCCTTATAATAAGAGATATGAGAGAGATGCTTGCTCTTTGATCTCCTCATATGAGGATATAATGAGAAGACAAATTAGGAAGTGGCCCTCATGAGATACCACATTTGCTGGCATTTTGATTTTGGACTTCTTCTCAGCTTTCAGAATTGTGAGAAATGAACATTTCTTGTTTAAACCACCCAGTTTATGTCGTAGTTGTAATATCAGCCCAAACTGACTGATACACAGCCCAAGTAGACTAATGCAATGTACATGTATACACATATGTATATACATGTATATGTGTATATTCATAACAAACATGTATATACACATATATATCTAGAATTTTCAAATGCTCAAAATGTTATACATCAAAGTACATCATCAAGAAGTAAATCCCCTTTCCCCACATTTATCCATTCTATTTCCTTATCCAGAGACATGACCAATCTTGTCTTTTCTATGTTCTTTCAGCTATTTTGGAGGTATACTTTTGATTTTATGTCATTGGTGTTTTTGACACTGTAATATTAAGTGAAGTCAGTCAGTATTTTCAAAGAATTACCAAATTCCAAAGAAAAGATTCATTATAAAATCCCTTAGAGTAACATGGATGAAAACAATAAACTTATTTTTGCGACTAAATAAAGGTTACAAGAGTCACTATGTTATACTCACATAAGAATATTAAACCTATCACTCAGTTAAGTTTACTATCATATATATTTTGAATCAGGTTGAAGGAAATTCCTGTGAAGTTAAATGCTAACATTCATTTGGAGCAAATTCCCTGATACACGAGAAAAACTTTTCTTAAGTCCCAAGGGAGGAAATAGCCCACACTGGCTTGTCTCTGGGAGATGAGTGGAATGTATGTTTTGTAGTGAAAGGACAGTAAAGTCACCTATGCTTAGTTGTAGAGTTTAATCAGAGAGAAACCCAACATGTTGAAGCTTTTGTTCACAAAGATATTCCATTGTGCTTTGGTCCAGATATCTATTCTTCTCAGGAACCGCCTGGCAAGGCTCATGTAATTGATTGATAAATAACATTACATTTCTTGGAATAAATCCCCAATAGCATAGGTTAATTATACTATTCATTCCCTCCATTAACAAATCCTTTAAAGCAAAACCTAAGTTATTCCAGTTGGGGTTGGAGAGAGGCAAAATAGAAACAGCATGGGTGTTTCTATCCCATTGGTGGGATAGGAGATTCTGGTCATCTTCAGCTAATAAAAGCTTCAGTTAACTTAATGTCAAGTATCGTGCCAGTTGCTGGACAAAGACCCAAATCTTGCCAGTCCATTTAACAAAGAGGCATTTATTAAACAAATTACAATATAGTAATTATAATTACAATAAGCTGAGGTAAAGATGGAGGAACCGGGTAAAGTGGTACATTGTGAGCCATAGGATCAGGGTTCTAGGCCAGGAATAGAAAAATGCTCTTCTCCTGGTCCTCAGATATTCTTTCTGTTCACCTGAGAGTTGATGGGAGGCAGGATCTGGGAGACAGCAACTCCAGGACTGGTTTTATGACCAAAGTAATGTGGCGAGGATTCATGAATAAAAAAGAAAAGCACTCCTCCTATTTGTATGTAAACAGATTGATTGGTCTTGGAACTTGGTAGTCAGTTTCCTATGAATATAAAAATGAGTGTAGTAGAGATTTTGATTTTTATAGATATTTGACTTATTAGTGTAATCAAATCTTACATGAGTTTGCCAAATTGTTTATAGCACTGTAGTAACAACCAACTTAAAACTGTGACTATAATGCAATTAATAAAAGGCAGGTCAATGAAATGAACAAACCACAGGATAAGATCACATTCACACTGGGTTCCAGTCATGGCTGTGCTAACTCGAACAGCTGTGGATCCTGAACAAGTTCCTTAATCCGTCTGTGTCTGAATTCCTCCATCTGTGAGAATGGCATGCTCACACCTGTCCGTATCTAATTTGGTAATCTTAAGTGGCTCCCACAGTCTGATGAAGTCAATTTCCTCGCCCTAGGATGTGGTACACGAAGTTGTTTGGTTTGGTATTTTAAGGTTTAACAGTTTGAATATTTTAGCACTTTAATTTTAAAAGTTTAAAAATATATTATACTTGTTCTCATTTTACTAGAGTATTAAACGTTCAATTAATCACTAAATTGATTGGTTTAAGACTATCTCTTCATTTGTACTCAAAACTCTCACTTTTCAGGACAGGAATTGTAAACTCATTATGGATTTTTTAACAGATCAATTGGACACATCAATATAACACACAAAACCTTACACTAAAATAGATAATTATAATTCATAGCACTTAAAATCAATTAAGTTAAATATACATGTCTTATTTTTAATGAATATACCTATATATATATGCACGTAGATTTATATATGTGAATATATCAATATTGATGAATACTTATATAGATACATGTGTAAATACATATATATATATAATTTTCAATCCCACAAAACTTTATACATGAACAATTAATATCTCCAGATTAATTTAAAATGTATCTGAGTTATCATAATATCTATTTTTTAGCTACTTGCTAAAAAAGCAAAACCAAAACCAAAAGAACCTCACCTTATCCCAGTTGTCTAAGAATTGACCTGTCACATTTGTGAATAAATAGCTGTGTGTTGATTGCTGTCTAGGAAGAACTTAAGAATGATACTTAGGTAACAGAAGTTACAAAATAGGAATTTTGTTTTATCATGACTGTAAATAAAAAAATACCACATTTATAGAACATTGAAGTTTTTGAGGAAACTGACAAAAACCCTGAAATAAGAGATGGAATCATTTGTCTTTATTATACTTTAAAAAAGTAGTAGAGTAGAAGATATTCAAATGTTATGTTATAGATTCTCTTCAATGTTTTTAAACATAGAAAACACATGGAAAATAAGAATAAAACCAATACTTTTGTTTCTTTAGGTGTGAGAAGAAAATGTTGCTTTAAACAAAAATTTTCAATATTTTTATATACAATTTTTTTTGTAATGTGTTGATAAATATCTGAATAAAATACCATGAACAATTTCAGATACATTCTGCAAAGACTCTCATTTATTCAGTATATAAGCTAGGACCTGGGAATAATTGAGTGGTTAAAAAAAAAAAGACCAAGTAATTACTTTCCCTTAGAATTTTAGAATTATATGCCTAATAAAACATAAATAAGACATATGGACACACTTAACAGAATGACTAAATTCAAAATATTGACAAGAGCAAATGCTGAAGATGGTATGGGATAATACAAATGCTCCTTTATTGCTGGTAGGAATGCAAAAGGATGGAGCCAGTTTGGACGACAGCTTGATGATTTCTTACAAACTTAAGCATTCACTTATCATAAGATCCAGCGATTGCACTCCCTGGCATTTTATCCAGATAAGTAAACACTTACATCCATGCAAAGACCTGTACATGTTTGTTTATAGCAGCTTTATTCACAATTTCCACAAGTTAGAAGCAATCAAGATGCTGTCATTGGGTTTCTGGATTAACAAAGTGTGGAACATCCATATAATGAAATATTATTCAATCACGAAAATGAGTTTTCAAGCCATAAGAAGACATGGAAATGCCGTAAATCATGTTGCTTAGTGAAAATAGCCAGTCTTTGAAGGTTACAAAC
The DNA here is from genome assembly GCF_001604975.1 of Cebus imitator. NCBI lineage: Eukaryota > Metazoa > Chordata > Mammalia > Primates > Cebidae > Cebus > Cebus imitator. Next base: position 9,162,787 of record NW_016107362.1, read on the forward strand.
TATGATTTCAACTACATAATGTTCTAGAAGAGGCGAAACTATAAAGACAGTAAAAATGTCAGTGGTTGCTAGAATTCTGGGGAGAGGGAGAAAAGAGTGAATAATAAGCAGGGCATAGGCGATTTTTAAAGCAGTGAAACTATTCTGTGTGATATGATTATAATGGATATTAGTATACATTTATCTAAACACATAGAATGTGCAAAAAAATCCTAATACAAAATGTGGACTTCATTTAATAATAGTGTATGATTATTGGCTTACCAATTGTAACAAACATGCCACACGAATCGAAGATGTTATTAATATAAAAAACTGTTTTAGGGAAGAGCAGGTATATAAACCATTTATTCAGTTTTTACATAAAATTAAAACTGCTATAAAAAAGCTCTATTAAATAAAAGTACCATAAATCTTATAGTATTATCTCTAGTTTCATGCATAGCTGACCATTTCCACAATAAAAGGTTTTTAAACATGTAATAAAATAAAACAAAACAAATACCATCTGCATGAGATAATATCGATTTTTCTTCCCTAACCTGCTTGTGACACACACCAAGTTAGTGCTGCTGTTGTCCTTGAAGGACTGAGGACTTACTCTAGAGCCTTGTTCTCCTTGTTGGCTTTGAAGAAGCAAGCTATCATGAATCCTACAGCCACTACCAAATAAATTTTGCCTGAGCTTGGACGTGCACCTTTTCCAGTCAAGCCTCCAAATGAGAATGGAATCCTGGATGATATACTTAGTTGAAGTATTGAAGAGTGTGCAAGTAACTTTGCAAGGACCCTTGACACACAGAAACTGAGATAATAAATGTGTGCTGTTTTAAGTTGCTTTGAAAAAAGCACCATACAGGATAAGAGGGGATGAACAATTAAGGGTCCCATTGGTGAATTTCATTCACCCTATGAAACTGATACAATTTGCCAATCGGGAGTATCCTTCTTAGCTATTCATTCACAGATGGGCCCTTGCTAGTTACCTTGTTTAGAAGGACTTCATTATGTTTTGTTGTAGTTACGGACCAGTCTGTCTATCAGTTTACCAACTTCCTTTCATTCTCATGGTTCTTAGAAGGAACCAACGCTGCCCAGACCCTGATCTCAGACTTCAAACCTGTAGAACTGTGACAATAGGTTTCTGCTGTTTATGTCACCCAGTTTGCAGTTTTATTTGTGTGGATATGTGTATGTGTTTTTGTTGTTATGGTAGCCTTAGGAAAGTAAAACACTGAGTTGGGTGACAATTTTATCAAAGAGCAACAACTTGCATACGTCAAATGCATAATATCTTCCAGCTTCTCTATGAGTGGGTGGTTGGAATTATTATATTATTAAATCACTTTAATCACAAAGTAGGTAATTATGTTTCTCCTCATTTTAGAGATCAAGGATACTGAGCAACTGATAAGTTACCTGTGCAGGGCCTCGCAACTGGTATATCTAGGATTCCAGAATCTGTACTGTTTTTCACAACTTTATTAATATAATTTACATACCATATTATTGACCAATGTAAAAAATATAATTTAGTAGCTTTTAGTATATCCAGAGAGCTGGGCAACCATCTGTGTAAGAATAAAATTTTAGAACAATTTTTATCTTCACAAAAACTGTACCCATTAATAGTCGTATCAAATTTCTTTCCATTTCCAGTCCTTACCTGGAAACCACTCATCCACTTTCTGTCTCTATATATTTGACTGTTTGAACATTCCAGATATTGAGATATTATAATATCAGGATATGTGCTTGTCATGTATGGCTTTATTCACTTAACATGACGTTTTCATGATTCATCCACGTAGTAGCATGTATCAATATGTCATCTTTATTATAGAACCATATTTCATGCTGTAGATATAAATGATTTTACTTATCAGTTGATGAATGTTTAAATATTTTCTACTTTTTGGTTAATATGAAAAAAATTATGTATATTGATGTACAAGTTTTTGTGTGGATATATTTCTTTATTTCTTGCAGGTATGTACTAGAAGTAGAATTCCTCATTCATATGGTAAGTTTGTTTAACCTTTTGAGGGGCTGCAAAACTATTTTCCAAAACTGCTGTACAATGTTTTCCTACTAATAATGTTTGAGGGTTCCAATTTCTCTATATTCTTTCCAAGGCTTTTTATTGTCTTTTAAAAACAACTTAACATTCACTTAAGTATGAAGTAGTATCTTGTTGTTTTAATTTTCATTTCCGTAAAGGTTAATAACGTTTAGAATATTGTCACATGCTTATTGGCCAATTGTTTATCTTCTTTGGATAAATCTTTTCAGATATTTTGTCCAGTTAAAAAATTCAGTTTTTTCATCTTATTATTGAGTTTAATCTCATATATTTGTGTAAGTATATTTTCACATTGCTATAAAGAATTGCCTGAGGCTGGGCAATTTATAAAGAAAAGAGTTTAATTGACTCACAGTTCTGCATGGCTGGGAAGGCCTCAAGAGAATTACAATCATGGCGGAAGTGGAAACAGGCACCTCTTATGTGGTGGCAGGTGAGAGAGAGTTTGTGAGGAAGGAACTGTCAAGCACTTATGAAACCATCAGATCTTGTGAGTACTTACTATCACAACAACAGCATGTGGGAAATTGATCCAATCGCCTCACACCAGATTGCTTTCTCAACATGTGGGGATTACAGGGATTACAATTTCAGATGAGATTTGGGTGGGGAAACAGAACCAAACCATATTTTTCTGCCCCTGGCCCCTCCCAAATTGCACATCCTTTTTACATTTCAAAACCAATCAATCATGCCTTCCCAATGGTGCCCTGAAGACTTAACTCATTTCAGTGTTAACTCAAAAGTCCAAAGTTCAAAGTCTCATCTGAGACCAGGCAAATTCATTTTGCTTAGGAGACTGTAAAATAAAAAGCAATTTACTTACTTCCAAGATACAATGGGAGTATAGGCATTGGATTAATGTTCCCATTCCAAATGCGAGAAACTGACCAAAATAAAGAGGCTACAGACCCAATGGATGAAATCCTGAAATCTAGTGAGGCAAGTCATTAAATCCTAAAGCTCCCAAATCATCTCCTTTGACTCTGTGTCTCATATCCAGCAATATTATTTTCAGATATATGATTTAAAAATGATTCATATTGTTCTGTGTGTTGCCCTTCCTTATCATGGTTGTATCATTGGCCATAAAAAATTTAATTTTGATGGAGTCTAATGTATGTATTTTCTCTTTTTTTGCTTGTGCTTTTAATGTCATAACTGAGAAGGCTTTCTTCATGTGTGTGTATATATATATATATATATACACATTATTGCACATTAGGTTCTGGGGTACATGTGCAAAACATGCAGGATTGTTGCATGGGTACATACATGGCAATGTGCTTTGCCACCTCCGTCTTCCCGTCACCTATATCTGACATTTCTCCCCATGTTATCCCTCCCCAACCTCTCTACCCCTCACTGTCCCTTCCCTATTTCCCCCTCAACAGACCTCAGTGTGTGATGCTCCCCTCCCTGTGTCCATGCATTCTCATTGTTCACCACCTACCTATGAGTGAGAATATGCAGTGTTTGATTTTCTGTCCTTGTGTCAGTTTGCTGAGAATGATGGTTTCCAGGTTCATCAATGTCCATATAAAGGACATGAACTCATTGTTTTCATGGCTGCATAGTATTCCGTAGTGTATATGTGCTACATTTTCCTTGTCCAGTCTGTCATCTATGGGCATTTGTGTTGGTTCCTGGTCTTTGCTATTATAAACAGTGCCACAAGGAACATACCTGTTCATGTGTCTTTATAATAGAATGATTTATAATCCTTTGGATATATACCAAGTAAAGGGATTGCTGGATCAAATGGTATTTATATTTCTAGGTCCTTGAGGAATCACCACACTGTCTTCCACAATGGTGGAACTAATTTACACTCCCACCAGCAGTGTAAAAGTGTTCCTATTTCTCCACATCCTCCCCAGCATCTGTTGTCTCCAGATTCTTTAATGATTGCCATTCTAACTGGCATGAGATGGTGTGGTTTTGATTTGCATTTCTCTAATGAACAGTGATGATGAGCATTTTTTCATATGTTTGTTGGCCTCATAATGTCTTCTTTTGAAAATTGTCTGTTCATTTCCTTCACCCACTTTTGAATGAGTTTGTTTTATCTTGGAAATCTGTTTTAGTTCTTTGTAGATCCTGGATATTAGCCTTTTGTCAGATGGGTAAACTGCAAAAATTGTTTCCCATTCTGTTGGCTGCTGTTTCACTCTAATGATTGTTTCTTTTGCTGTACAGACGCTCTGGAGTTTAATTAGATCCCATTTGTCTATTTTGGCTTTTGTTGCCAATGCTTTTGGTGTTTTGGTCATGAAGCCCTTGCCTATGCCTATGTCCTAAATGGTTTTGCCTAGGTTTTCTTCTAGGGTTTTTATGGTGTTAGGTCTTATGTTTAAGTCTTTAATCCATCTGGAGTTAATTTTAGTGTAAGGTGTCAGGAAGGGGTCCAGTTTCTGCTTTCTGCACATGGCTAGCCAGTTTTCCCAACACCATTTATTAAACAGGGAATCCTTTTTCTGTTGCTTGTTTTTATCAGGTTTGCAAAGATCAGATGGTTGTAGATGTGTGGCGTTGCCTCCCAGGCCTCTGTTCTGTTCCATTGGTCTATATCTCTGTTTTATTTGATCAGATATTATTATCCCTCTTTTTAATTTTTAAAGCAATTTTCTGTTAGTTACTTGAACACAATTATATTAGTTGATTTGAACTCTTTGCTGATAAGTTTATAGCCGGGTAATCTTAAATTTAGGTAGTTCTGCTGCATGCTTTTTTTCCTTGCTTATTGTTTACTTATTTCTTTTTCATCCCCATGTTTGTAATTTTATTTAAAAATGGACATTTGAGATATTATAACAACTCTGGATATTGGTTCTGCCACTGGGGCTTCAATTTGTTGTTGCTTGTTCATTTTCTTGTCGCTTGTTAGTTTTATTGTCTTTTGTTTAGTGATTTGGCTAGAATTTTCCAGTGCAGTCTATTTCACCATCAGTGTGAAGCTTCTGAAACTACTTTTCAGGAAGCATTTCCAGTCAGCCTAACCTCCTCCCTTCACCCTCACTCCAAGAGAGTGAGAGATTTCAGATTAGCTCTCCTTGGTTTTCTCTTTCCTCTGTTTGTCTGCTACGTTTGTGACTTGTCAGTCTTAATTGATATTATACAGTAATTAACAGCTGATTTCTTTATTGTTTTCAGCAATAAACTGGGGGCATAAATTGCTCCACAATGTGATCCAATTAGTCAGAGGCCTTTGCAGGAGTCAACTTTGAGGCCAGTCTTTGATGCTTTCTCTGACCACAGAAGGTTTCTCTTTATCTCTTTCCTTGCTTCTATTAAACTTCTTTTTGGGCTACTGTTTTTACTTCTTACTATATTGTAGCCAACAATCTCATCTTAATTGTTCACCACCCAAATCTCCATTGTTTTTGAGAGATCTTTTAGGCTGAAACTTTCCATTCTCTAGTCCAAATGAAGTCAGTCCCCTTGGGAAGAGCTGTAGTGTTTGTTCTTACTACTTGTTTCTTTCCCTGGATAGACTCTCTGTGCCACTTTTCTAGGCCTGGAGGACTGAACAAAGGCCTGCTTTTCTTGGAGTGACAATAGTCACTTCAGGCTGGGAGTGGGGGAGAGGAATTCCCATCTTCTTGGCCTCCCTGCCTAGAGTATAACTTCCACCACAGTAAGCTGAGGCAGATGGTGGAGGAAATGACTAATAGCTCAAACGCTACAAACTGTCATTATTCCTACAGACATTAGTAGATTTCTTGGATAAATGTTTCTTTCTTTGCTGTATGCCCTTAGAGTGGTTACCAGAGACTTTAAATGGTTGATTTTTATAATTATTCTGAGTAGTGGTTGAATTGCTGGGGAGCAGGTTCACGGAATACTTCACAACATCATGCTGAAGCATTTCAACTATTTAAGTACATGTGATAGGCTTTACTAAAGACAGTAAAATGTGGTTGTTGCCATGTCTGTAATTTTCTTTAAATTACTTTAGTAAATAAAGTAAAATATTATGTGCATTACTTAAGTTAAAACTGAGTCCTAATCAAGAAGGAACCATCAAGGGGTTGCCAATGGACTTCCTATCAGAAAGGCACCAGTCCAACAGCAGCTACTAAGAATCCTCCTGATATGCACATATCCAACAGCTACTAACACTTCATTATTTTGCATGGTAAATATCATATAATTTGGTTGTGCTTTCATTATATTATGGTGTTAAAATTAAAGTTGGTAATTGTCATTGTCTAACCCTTCTTTAATAGTTATTTATAAAAGCTAAGTGCTATCGTGAATAAATAGGTTTAGGTCAGTTTGCAGCAATGGCAAATGAAGACAATAATTAATTCATTAATTGATTCAATAAACCTGTCTGCAGGCCTCTGATTATATCCTGATATAAAATAATTTCCTTTGATTGCAAAATAAAATAAATATACCCCAAGCTGAAAATAAAACTTCTTTTTGTTGTGTTTTATGTAAACAATAAAGAAATATACTTCAAACCAATTAATTCATTCTGATCATTCTATGCTGCAGTGTAAAAAGTTTTATAACCCCATGTGTAATTATATACTGTATTCAATTTATAGTAAGTTCTTAATTATCCTTGAATAGCTTGGCTTTCCATTTTTCGATATTATGACAGATTATTGAGCAAAAAGTCACTTGTGCTGAAAATATAATCTCATTCAATAATCAATTAACCAGCAAGTATATTAAATGCCCAACATAGTGGTAATAAAGAAAGCTTATAATCTAGCTTGGAATATAAAATTAATATATTTTATCATTACAATCATCAAAGACTTATTAAATATTAAATGTACAGACTCCAATGCAAAGAACTTTGTATTCAAAAGGAATAGTTTATTGTACAGATAATTCTTATAAACTGACATTCACAATTCAAAAAGCAAAAAGATATTACATACAGTAAATTTTCTATATATGTGTTCATTTTTTATGGCATTATCCTCCACTAAATATAATGTCAATAATTTTATTGAATTTCATCACTTTATCTCCAGTTTTTGGAAAAATACCGTGATGCATCATGTTCATTAAATTAACAATTATTTAATAAAGAAGTGAACAAATATTCTCTTTCTTTCTCTCTGTCTCTATTATGTGTATATATGTATACACGTACTCGTTATGCACTCCTTTGGCCTGGTGCAGTTGTATTTTTAAATTGTCTTTCTAGTAGTCGTATTTATTGTTACTATATTAGAGAAATAACATGGGAACAATGTGTTCCACTGTGGAGAGATGAAATTATCTTTGGACAATATTATCTTATGATAGGATTTCCAACATGTCCCACAATCCATCCTACCCTGTCCCAATCACATTAAACTCAGCAGACTTTTAAAGAAACGGTAGCTCATTTTTTTATTAATGGGGAATTGTTTTATATTCTTAAAAGTTCTGCTGGTATGATAAACCCAGAATGAAGCTTAGGAAACTGAGGATTCAGTGTCCTTCATTTTCACATAAACCTTTTAGGGCCCTCAAAGAAGAGCATGGAAAGTGTTTATAGAGTCATACTATTTTTCACAATTTCAAAAAGTAAGATACTTTAAGTATAATTAGTTCAAAGCCTAGCCTATTTTTATCATAGCTTTTTTTTTTCTGCAACAGCAGCATTTTTGAGAGTATGTGAATGTGAATTGAGTTAAGCATACATGTAGTTTGTGCTTAGTAGGATACATATTTCTGTGGCTCCACAGTGAATTCAGGTATATAATTAAATTATTGTTGCCCACCTGAGTGAAAGTGTGACATTTGGAATTATCCTACAATTTATTACATCAGCTCAGTCGGTATATGCACACAGAGATATAGAAGACACAAGGTTTAAAAAGCATGAAGCCAAAATATCACCTTTGGAAAACTCTTCTAAACATTACAGCTCATTTATGAAAGTTGCAAGAGTTTCCCCTGGAATTCCTCTTATTAGCAATAGGTTGCAAAGCTGAAATTTCTAAACTATGAGTAATAATAAGAAATATTTCTGCTAGCCATGTGGAAAGAGCTATTCTCTAATTTTCTCTAAGAAACATGAAATAATACAGGTTATTGTTATGTAAAGAGGTGAAAAAAATATGCAGGCACAAATGCAGTTGTGTTTGGCAGTTAATTGTTAAAAGTAATATGATCTCTTTCTAGACTTATCTAATGTTTGTGATAGTTTTTAGTTTACTAAATTGCATATCATGCTGTTAATTTTTTTCACTCTAGATTGATATTCTTTTAGATAATTGTAATTATATATATATTTTAAAGAACCAACTAAATTTTAAAAATAAATTTTAGAGTGTACAAAACTATGATATTTTCACTGGTAAACCAAACTATTGTGGTTTTGGAAGAGATTACTAATTGTTTAAACAGAAAAAATCTAAAGAACATAACAGGTTAAAATACATTCTTTTCTGTAATATATATATTCTCAAAGAAAATGCTCATTATATTTTAGAAGTCCATTTTGTTTTATGGGATGAAGATAAGCCTAACTTCTATGCAAGACTAATGCTTGTCTGATTATAATATCATTATAGGCAAAGAAAAGACAATATGAAAATAATACAATTTATCCATTCATTTTTGTTGATATACTGTTGCAGGCATAAAATAATATTAAAGGTTTTGTGAAAATATAATTATGCATTAATGTCTCAATTCTAGTGATTAGGCATCTCATGCATATTTTCCTGTATAATTCTCTCCTTAAGTATATACATTTATCATGTTTATAGCACTGTGGTCATTTTGCAATTTAAAATAACTCCTTCTTTAAAAAGAGAAGTTTAAGCAAATTAGAAAGAAATCAGTGGCTAATTTTACATATTCTGTTCAATGTTCAACTTTTTGTTAGAAATTTTGTTAACATATTATCATTTATCTTCTTTTTAAATGTAAAGCATTTTTTTAAGTTCTAAGATTGCCTTACCAATAGCTTTTTTACTCTATAAAGGGAAAACTGGTATTTTTATGGTTAGATTTTATCTTTTGAAACAAAGGAAAACCATAACATTTGATTTGTTCAACAATTCAGGGTATTTAATCAATTCATCACAGATGAATTAGTTCTTACATGAAGATCTTAACATTTGTGTCTATTTTACATCAGATGGTTTATAAAACCATGAGTTCTGCTTGATGGATTTCTCTCTTTTACCAATCATATCCCATTAGTCACCAGTAACTGTAAGCAGTATTTAGTAAGTGCTAGACAAGGATCCATGTACTTTGCATGTATTAATTACTTTGCTTTCTGTAATAACTCTATGAAGTAAATACTTGCACAAGTCCCAATATACTGATACATAAATCACTGGGGAAAGTTTTACAGTTTGTGCAGAGCATAGTCAAGATCTTAACACAAATGGAATGGCTCATGGGTCCAGGAACTTAACTATAGTGCTCTGACTTTTAGGTATTATGGATGTTCCTCTCAAACATCTCTGCAATCCAATCACCTCTTGCTATCATTATTGTTATGGTCCAGGTTTACCACAAATTCTTCTTCAAATACAATTCTTCTCAAGCTTCCTTATTGAGCTGAGGCTGCTATAACTAAATGTAGTAGATTGGGTCCCTTAAGCAACAGATATTTATTTATCAAAGTTCTGGCAGCTGGGAAGTCCAATATCAAGGTACCAGAAGGTTTAGTTTTTGGTGAGGGCCCTCTTTTGGGTTTATAGGAGGCCACCATCTTGCTGTGTCCTCACATGATGGAGAGAAATTAACTTCTAGTCTGTCTTCCTCTTCTTATCAAGACATTCACCCCATTATGGTCACCCCATCTCATGACCACATCTAAATTTAATTATGTCCAAAACACCCCACCTGCAAAGACAATTGGATTGGAGGTTAGGGCTTAAACATATACATTTTGGGAGGACACAAACATTCCATTCATAACACCCTCTAACTGGGTTCTCTTCATCTACTCTTTCTTTCCTTCAATCTATTCCCTATGCAGTGGTCAAATAATGTTTAAATAAATTATTCATAAAGTCACTATTTTTCCTAAAACTTAGGATAAAGTCAGGAATTCAGGAATTCCTAGCATGTTTGCAAGTCACTGCATAGCCTGGCCCTTGTACTCCCCCAGTCTCATCTCCTGCTTTCTCCCTGCTTTCTCTTCTCCACTCACCTGGGACCATATCATAGTTATGGTACATAGTCTGTTCATTATTTATAGGTCTTGTTCTAGGTGTTTACTGTATGTAAATTTTAACCATATACCCTAACTAGGAGTTGGGCATGATTACTCACAGATATTGGACTGGAGATTAGGAGATGGTTAACTTGACTATGTTTCTATAGACTTTAAATTGTTTCTTGAAACAGACTATTCCTTCTCCCAAGAAAGTTTTTCCCCATGTGCTATCCATATCTCCTGGATAATTTTTCCTGAACCAGTCTCAGAAAGGAACTAAGTTAGCTCTCCTTTTATGTGTCCTGGAAATATTTTACACTTGCCTGGCAAAGTTGCTGTTTGTCTCTATCTTTAATTTAGGCTTCTCCGAGGAAGGGCCTAGGTCTGTGTTAATCATCATAGTTTTCCTGACATTTAGCACAAAATATGATTGATGCTCAAAACATATTGGTCAAATTATGAACTGAACAGGTTAATAAAAAATTGTATTAAACCCTGTAATTAACATACATATTTCTCATTCATTTTTTTCAAAGAAACACCAATTCTCATTTTAATGGTAAGTAAAGATAGTAATGAAGAAAAAAATGTTGAAGTCAATGGTCAGATATTTATATCACCTGAAAGAGTATGTTTCAATATGATTAACAAGACATTAACTGCTTGTGTTTTATTAAAACAATGTCACAAAAATAGTTAAAATAAATGTAAAGCCCTAAATAGCCAAGGCAATCATGATAAAAAAGACAACGAAGTCAGAAGCCTTACACAATCTGATTTCAAACTATACTACAAAGCTATAGTAATTAAAACAGCAGGGTGCTGGCATACAAATAGACACAAAGAATAGAGAGCCCCAAAATGAACTCATGTATGTATGATCAATTCATTTTTGACAAAGGTGCCAAGAACTCATCATGGAAAAAGAGTAGTGTCTTCAATAAATTGTGTGGGGAAACCTGGATATCCACATGTGGAAGAATGAAATTGGACTAATCTCACACCAAATACAAAAATCAACTCAAACTGAATTCAAGATTTAAATGTAGGACCAGAAAGCATAAACTATTAAGAGAAAACAAGGGAAAGAAAACTACATGACGTTGGTGAGGGCAATGATTTTTTGGATTTGATCCCAAAAATGTAGACAACAAAAACAAAAATAGATGAAGGGGAATATTTTAAACTAAAAAGCTTCTTTGAAATGAAGAAAACAATGTGTGAAGAGTCAACCTATGGATTCGGTGAAAATATTTTCTAGTCAAATGTCTGTAAAGGTTTAATGTTCAAAATCTGTGAGGAACACAAACAACTCAATAGCAAGAAAACAGATAACCCAATTAAAAATTGGGCGAGGTTTCTGAATAGATATTTCTCCAGAGAAGACAAACAAATGGCCAACACATATATGAAAAATGCTTAGCACTACTAATTAACTCAGGAAAATGCAAATTAAAACCACACTGAGACATCACTTCACCTGTCAGAATGGCTATTATCAAAAAGACAAACGATAACAAGTGTTGGCAAGGGTGTAGAAAAGAAAAACCCTCATACACTGTTGGTGGGATTTTAAATCGTACAACTTTTATGGAAAACTGTATAAAAGTTCCTCAAAATCTAAAACTAGGATTACCATGTGATCCAGCAGTCCCCTCTTCAGGGTATTTACCCGAAATATGTGAAATCAATGTGTCAAAGAGATGTCTGTACTCTCATGTTCATTGTAGCACTATGGATGATAGCCAAGTTATAGAATTAATCTAGGTGTCCATCAATGGATTAATGGACAAATAAATATGGTACATATACACAATGGGATACTATTCAGCCTTTAAAAAAAGAAATTCTATCATTTGTGACAACATGGATGGCATTAGAGAATTCTATGCTAAGTGAAATGAGCCAGACACAGGAAGACAAATATATTATGATCTTACTTATATGTTAAGTCAAAAACAGTCAAACTCATAGAAATAGAGTAAAATGATGGTTACCAGAGGCTAGCTGGCGACATGATGGTCAAAATCCAGTTAGACAGAAGGAGTAAAATGTTTTTTGAAATCTATTACACAGCTTGGTGAGTACAGTTAATAACAGCATATTTTATATTTCGAAATTCCTTAGGAAGTATATTTCAGATGGACTTACCAAAAAAATGCTAAACATTTGAGGTGACGGATGTATTAGTTAACTTGATTTAATTCTATTTCACTTTGTATTCATAAATCAGAACATCATTTTGTACCTTGATTTAGTTTTATTCTTCTTATTAGAAACATGCTATTTTATGAGATATGAAAAGCTCCCTGGTGAATCTGAAAAGACAAAAACATCAAGTATTCAACTACTTGCCAATGGTAATCAAATGTTTTACCGTTGATTTGTTCTTATATCCAGTATGGCTGTCACTTTTTGTTATTCTTTTAATAGGCATTGAATGGTATAAAGTTATCTTGCGGAAGGAATCTTGTAATACCAAGGTGGATTGTCCTTTAAAACCAAAAGAGAGGCATTTCCACAGGTGAAAGAATTTATAACAATACTTCAGTTCGTCACACAGAAGCAGATTTGTGCCCATAAATTAAAGAAAGGCAGATAAAACAGAATATTAAAAGTTTCAGTCCATATTATCATATTTATACATTGAAAATATTATTTTTCATTATCTCTTTTTGTGTAAAAATCAGATCATAATCCTCACTGAAACAATTACAGATTCTTCTCACCCACTCTGACGGAGGATAAGGCATGTTTACATTCAGAACACTTCTTAAGTTAAAGAAGCTTTACAGCAAAAAAAAAAAAAAAAAAAAAAAAAAAAAAAAAAAAAAAAAAAGAAAAAAGTCAAGTGAATACTGTGAGTCACAGTGCTTTTGAGATATGTGTGTTCAAAAATTTTAAAATAAGATACTTACAGACTCTTTTCAACTAATGAAAGCCTGTTCATAGTGAACTGTTTCAGAAATGTGTGTTCTATTAATTAAACATTGCATTTTATTAAAAAATGACTTAAACTAAAAATTTTTTCAAGCACCAGCAATGATCCTTGTTCTGAATAACTTGATTAAAATGCTTCAATATGTTTGACTGTTTTATGATTTTTTTATGTTTTTGTCTTTCATGAAAGGCCTCTTGCTGTTACAAGTATGATAGTGGTATTTAGCTTACATAAAACTGTTTTACTGGCTTCATCCTAATTCTCATTTGTAACATGGGAGTGTTCAAAATATCCCAAGTGCCAAGATGTGAAATAATTCCAAATTACTTGACACTATTTCCAGTAGCCTTTTTTTTTTTTTTTTTTTTGGCCTTTATTTACCACGAATAAACAGTAAGTTTTGGAAGTGTTAAAGATAAAAATGTCAATTTGTAGTCTTCTACACGTTGTAGTTTTTGCCTAGTTTCTCCAATTGATATGTGAGTAGATCCCACAAATGAACAAATATACATAGCAAAGCCATGGGACTGAGAGAGCTCACTTACCTGCCTCCTGCCTCTTTTTTTTTTTTTTTTGAGACAAAGTCTTGCTCTGTTGTCTGTTCCCCAGACTGGAGTGCAATAGCACGATCTCGGCTCACTGCAACCTCTGCCTCCTGGGTTCAAGCGATTCTCCTGTCTCAGCTTCCCGAGTAGCTGGAATTACAGGCGTGAGCCACTGCAACAGGCACCCACATGTGCCCTTTAGTATGTGTCCTGGGCACATCCAGGTCAATGGCTGTTGAATTAAATGAGGCATTTCCACATTAACCTAGCATCTGTGTTTTAAATATGATGCTAATATATGAAAAAATGCTCATCATCACTGGTCATCAGAGAAATGCAAATGAAAACTACATTGAGATACCATCTCACTCCAGTTAGAATGGCGATCATTAAAAAATCTGGAGACAACAGATGCTGGAGAGGATGTGGAGAAATAGGAACACTTTTACACGGTTGGTGGGAGTGTAAATTAGTTCAACCATT
>NW_016107362.1:9177687-9180106 GCF_001604975.1 Cebus imitator
TCTTTGTGTCTATGTGTATTCAATATTTACCTCCCACTTATAAGTGAGAACATGCAGTATTTGGTTTTCTGTTCTTGCATTAACTAACTTATGATAATGGCCATGTTGCTGCAAAGGACAAGATTTCATTCATTTTTTATGGCCTTATAGTAGTCTGTGATGTATATGTACCAAGTTTCCTTATTCAATCTACCATTGATGGGCATTGAATTTGATTCCATAACTTTATTTGTGTGAGTAGTGCTGCAATTAACATGCACGTCAATGTGTCTTTATAGTGGAACGATTTATATTCCTTTGGGTATATACCCAGTAAAGAGATTTCTGGGTCAAATAGTAGCTCTGATTTAGGTTTTTTTGAGAAATAGCCAAACTGTTTTCTCCAATGGCTGAACTAGTTTGCATTCTCACCATGAGCATATTGCTGTTTCTTTGCAGTCTTTCCAGCTTCTGCTATTTTTGGACTTTTAAATAATAGTCATTCTGACTGGTGTAAGATGATATCTCACAGTGGTTTTGATTTGCATTTGTCTGATGATTTGTGTTCATATGGAACCAAAAAAGAGTACAAATAGCCAAAGCCATCCTAAGCAAAAAGAACAAAGCTGGAAGCTTCATATTATCTGACATAAGATATACTATAAGGCTACAGTAATAAAAACAGCATGGTATTGGTAATAAAATAGACATATAGATAAGTGGAACATAATAGAGAACCAGGATATAAACCACAGACCTAAACCCATTTGATCTCTGACAAAATAGAAAAAAAAAGGCTTTTGGAGAAAGGATTTGCTATTCAATAAATGGTGCTGGGGTAACTGGGTAGCCATATGCAGAAGACTGAAAATGAACCCCTACCTCTTACTATATACAAAGCTTAACTCAAGAAGCAGTAAACATTTAAATGTAAGACCTCAGACTATAAAAATACTAGAAGAAAACCTAAGAAATACCCTTCTTAATATTAGTTTTGGTAAATAATTTATGCCTAGGTCCCCAGGAGCAATTGCAATAAAAACAAAAATTAATAAGTGGAACCTGATTAAACTAAAAAGCGTCTGTACAGGAAAAAAAAATATCAACTGTAAAAAGACAGCCTAAAGAATGGAGGAAAATATTTGCAAACTATGCATCTGAAAAAGGTATAACTTTCAGAATTTATAAGAAACTTAAATCAATAAGTAAAACAAAACAAATAATTCAATTAAAAACACTGGCAAATGGATTTGAACAAACACTTCTCAAAAGAAGACATTACAGGTAGCCAACAAACGTATGAAACAATGCAAAAGTTTTTACTCTTTATTTCTTGTCTTGTGAAAAATTTCCTCCTCTTGGGTTTAGAAAATTCTAAGGTTTGGTGAATATAAAATGAAATTCTTCAGAACACTAATTCTTTACTGTAAACACAGAGGGAAAGATAGAGAAGGAATAAACATGTGGGCTTTGAAGTCAGTTGGAGTAGACTTATATCCTGGCTTTATTACTTTTTAGCTTTGGGATTTTATAGTAGGTAAGTTGTTTAATCCCTGCAGACCTCTTTCTCTATCTGAAACAGGTGTAAAATAGCTGTAACAAAAGAGTTGTCATGAATGTAGATGACATCTATAGAATCCAAAAACCTCTCAAAATTAGAAAAAATATATATCTTTTGATTATTTGGTGACAAAAACTAAATTCATTCATTAATGTTAAATTCATTCATTTAACATGGTATGACTATTAACATGTCTAATTTCAGAAGTACCAGCATGTATAATTACAAGTTGTCACTCTCTACCTTTCCGCTATGATAGGCATTGCCATTATGGTTCACATCCTCTCTCTCTCCTCTCTCTCTCTCTGAGTGTAAATATATATTATATGTGTCGGCATGTGTGTGTGTGTGTGTGTGTGTGTATCCACATATATACACACACACATATACATATATATGTACACATACGCAAACATATATCTATCCTTTCTAAAATCTAAGATTTCTAAAATCCAGAGCCCTGGAGTTTGGAATAAATTTTTGTGGACTTACGATAATCAAATAAAAGATCCTAAATTAATTAGGCAAAAGTGAAGATGATAGTAATTCTAACATTTGCCAAGCACTTGTTCTAGGTCAGTCTCCTTTCATGGCAATCTAGCCTATGGGACTCTGGTTTCCATACATATTCTGAATAGATATGAGAGTGAAGACTGAAGTAATGCCACGTTACATGACATAGAAAGAGAAGAATCCAATATTTTTAAAATTTATACCTAAATTTTAAAGCTTTTTAAGCCTGATATGGTAAGTGGAACACAGACTTACAACTTAGGAATCAAAATGTGTAATGCTTTATGATAGTAAAATGGAAACACTCAGGTTAATGGTATTTATTTATTTTATTAAAAAATAAGGCCGGGCGCGGTGGCTCAAGCC
>NW_016107362.1:9180453-9193518 GCF_001604975.1 Cebus imitator
TAATATACTTAATACATTGATTTACCTCCTTCTTCACTCCCCCCAAAATATGACTTTTTTTTGGCTCAATTACAGTGGTGGAAATTTTATAGAAAAATCCCTTCTCCTCAAAACAATTCTATTACAGTCAGTCTCCAGGAATATTAGAAAGGGAAGTTACAGTAGAAATTTGGAGATATATATTAACTTTTTAAGCAAGTTAAAGTGTATCGCTATTTTCAATAGCTTCGTTTAGTTATAGCAGTAAATGTCTATTTTAGTAACTTCTTGCTATAGTATACAGACACACAATAATTACCACAATAATTTCACGATTATCTTAAACCATCATTGCTTTTAACACACTTATCATTTAATACTGTTGTATTTTAAGACTACATCGAAATAATATTCAGACAGTTTTTTTAATAAAGGAAAGAAAAAGTGTATTTTCATACTTAGTACCAAACCTGGAGTAATATAGAAGATACAAAATTATTCATAACCAAGATATGGTATTTGTTAAATATTTCAAACTGGATGTCAGATATGTTTATTGTCACTACTAACATATCTCTAGTGTAACAATGTTCTTTCCTTCTGCAAAAGAAGTCACCTTTCTGTGATGTGGTAAAAGGTTGTTCCTTATATCTAATTGAAGGATACAGATTTCAAGCTTTGTGTAGGTGATATATGAATTTTTCACTCCTGCTGATGAGCATATTGACTACTGTGTAATTCTTTAAATTGATTCAATCAAACACTACTGTTTATGCTTTTAATTGATTGCATTAAAATAGCATTTTCATCTTTTAATCATTCCATTAGACAGGGCTCCCTTTGCTTGTTCATGCCCAAGTCAGTCAGTGCAGATGGGTTGCAGCTTTGTAACTTGTGAAATCCTACCAAACTCTAGGGGGCACTTCAACTTTTTTGGCAGCAAGTATAGGCTTTCGTATCATCAAGATTCAAAAGAACACTTCTGCTTCTGGGTGTATATTTCAACTGTCCAGATGGAGATGAATGGAGTGTTCACTTTCCCTGTCCCTTCCCAATGTATATCATCTGATGTCACAGTCCCCTGAAGTAGGGAGCTTCCTACTGGAGTCACAAAGAGAAATAACTATTGATCAAGAACTTCCACAATAGACATGTAATTCAACTTAGAGACAATGCAAACATACACAGGATCCTTTGGCTGGAACTGGAGCTTAAGGCTCTGATTTCAAAGCATGACAAGGGATACGGATCATCAGGGCTGACAACATGTAGGTGCATTGTCTATAGAGAATTCCTGAACCAGAGTCAAACTCTCTAGAAGTTCCCTGCTTTTCATCATCACAATGTACCAGCAATTCTAAATAATATCAGTGCTAACTATGTCTTCTAAAAGATATCTTTCTTGATCTGAGTTCTAAACGTTGCTTTGAGTTATTGTGAATGTTTATATATATATATATATATATATATATATATATATATATATATATATATATATATATATATATATATATATATATATATATATGTATATATGTAAACATTGAATTAGCCTATGTTTAATTACTTACTCTTTAATCAACGTTGCACCATCCATGGACATTAATTCAGGGAAACTTCAGTTATAGTGTTGGCTCCAGACACACTTCGACCCAGTTACAGACATTTATTTAAAAACTAACAACTTGTAATGCTTCATGCTTGCTTCTGGTACAACTCTTGTCTCTGGTCCCCGTGCTATTCCAAATACTGGGTTTAAACAGCAAATTCAAAGCATAGTGATATCACAGTGAATGCAATAAAGAAGAGACAGATTACATCCTTCACTTCTGTTGTTCTATGTGAGCACTTGGAGTTTTTATTTGTGTTTTAATTTTAACGCAGAAATGGAATACAAAATGTAAGGTATAGTATTTTTGATTGACAATCACATTGTAGTTCTTGTATGAATTATTTTATAATATTTGAATAAGATCATTAAATTGAGATTTATCTTTTAAAATTAGTGTTTAAGTTAACGAATGAATCAAGAAAATTGTTGTTGCTCTTGATTAGTATATTAGTTAGAGAAAATAATTTCACTATTTGAAAGAAAGATATTTTAAAAATGATCTCTGACTGTCAAATATACAGTGCACACTATATTGTCTCAAGGCTGTAAATGAATTTCAAAAGGTGTAGAGAAAAGGACCACTTTATAGTGGAATCTTAGTGACAGTTAAGTGCAATTTTTTAAAAATTTTAATTACTGTATAATGAATGAAAGATAAAAATGTGAAAGATAAAATATTTAGTTAATAGAAGAAATGTTACAGAATATCTTTGTGATGTAAAGGTGGAAAATATTTTTTAAAATATCAAACACCATAAAGCAAAAAATAATTAAATTCTATCTCATAAAATTAAGCATTTTTGCTTAATGAAGAAAAGAATGGTCAGAAGTAATAGGTACAGATTACTCTTTTTCTCTTACAGAAAGAGAAAAGATATTTGCAATGTTTGAAGCTAACAAAGAATTAATATCTAAAATCAGTAGTTTATTTCTTCAAATAAAAGGTAAAAATACATCAGTATCAATGGAGAAATAGAAAAGGTTGAGAATAGGCAATTTACAAAAGAAGAAAAAGAAAAAGTTTAAAAGTATTTTAAAAGATAGTCCAAATCATTAGTCTTCACAGATATAGAAATCACAGAAAACAATATCACTTACTTCCTTTTACATTAGAAACAGAAAGGTTCACAGTGCCAAATGTATGAGGATGAAGGGATATGGCAACTCTTTTCAAACAGCAGAGCAATTTTGGAATGAAGATATGATATTATGTATCTATTATATATATATATAATATATATATATATAAAATGTGTGTATACACATATCCATTTTATAAGAATGCGTAAAAATGAAAGATGCATATTAAACAGAAAAACCATTGCCTTTAAGAAGGTGGAGAATGAGAATGGAATATTTTGTGTAGTTTATTCATATAGGGCTTATCATATGCTAGACCATAGATTTTGATTTAGCTTATCAAGACAGAGAAATTAAATTTCAAATCTATTTATATGATTTTCGTATAACTCTCAGTTTAAATAACAATTAAAACTACTCAGTGTTGCAAGTATATCACCATATAATATCACAATTTTTCTCCCACATAAGCATTAAGTAATTGGTGATGGGGTAGGCTGAGAGATTTAGAGAGGGCGGAGATTTCACATCTCTGTAACCTTGGCCAGGAGATCTTGAATACAATTACTGAGGAGGACATGCAGAGAGAAATGATCTGGAAGTGATCCTTCATTTATTAGTTTTTAGCAAAATGTCTTAAATTGATAGGTGTTATTTTATCTCTAATGTCTAAAATTTCTTCAAGGTGTGTATAAAGTTAGTGCTGGTTACAGTAGAAGCACAAACCTCGAACAACAGAGTTCTTTAAAAAAATACATTTGGGAAATCCCATTAAATCTCTAATGTAAGTGGAAATATATATTGCATGTTAATTGTATAACAATCTTAATTGTCCTTAGATACTGAACATGTTAGGGCCTGTTCAACTTTGCATTTCTTTTGTTTTGTTTTGGTTTTGGCTTTGGTTTGAAATGGAGTCTTACTCTGTTGCCCAGGGTAGAGTACAGTAGAGCGATCTCAGCTCACTGCAACCTCTGCCTCCCCGGCTCAAGTGATTCTCATGCCTCAGCATCCTGAGTAGCTGGGACTACAGGCACCTGCCACTACACCAAGATAATTTTTGTATTTTTAGTAGAGATGGGGTTTTACCATGTTGGCCAGGTTGGTCTTGAACTCCTGACCTCAGTGATCTGTCAGCTTCGGCCTCCCAAAGTGCTGGGATTATAGGTGTCAGCCACTGCGCCCGGCTGACATTGTGTTTCTTAAATGTTCGTCCATAAAACAATACCTCCCCTTTTTATTGTATTTCATTTTACTTGAAAATAGCATCAATATTCATCAATGAACATAGAGAAATAAGGATTTGAGAAAGGACTACTCTAGGTCTTTGAACTCAGTGCGGTCCCACCTCAATGAATTGAGTTAGATCAACTCAGTTGCAAAGATTTCACTTATCTCTCTCAACAAAGAGGCTCCTTGAATCCTGTCACTTCACTGAAAATATAGGATAATATTTTAAATTATTATATGTATTGTTTTCTTTTCTCATTTCCCTGTCAGTGACTGTTGTCCTTGTCAGATGGACGCATCTGTAATACGTCTTGATGAATGAGGATATTTCTAAAATAGACACTTGAATCCCCCCCAGACACAGAAATGTTGAAAACCAAAATTTTTTTTGTATTAAACTTTGAGTGAAAATAAAAAGGCTCAAAAAGGACAAAGGCAAAGCCCCCCAAAGAAGTAGGGAATGGAGTTCATGTCACAACAAACTACTACAATCATAAAGAGAAAGGTCTAGATTATCTCAACCCCAGGGAAGACTAGAGAGGATGACTTTACTTGAGAAAATAGAGGAAAATAATTTAATAGTGTAGTTGTTAGAATGTAAAATTAGTTCATTGGCTGGACCCAACATGAGAGATTTAAACTTAGGGAACCATATTCAGTTGCCTGGAGACAGCACTGTGCTGTGGACTGTGCCTGCTGTAGTTGATGTTTCTACTAGGAATCAGGAAAGGGACCCAGCCAATGCCTTAGACCATCTGGAACCTTATGTGTGCACAATGAATACTGCTTGTCCCCTTTTGATGTCATCATCCAGTGGTTTTCTAACAAAAGGGATGTCTGTGTCCTATGACTTTGCCGAGGCCCAGTACAGTGTCTACATGGGCACTTTTCTTTGCAATACTTAAAGCGTACCTCCTTGCAAAAAAAAAAAAGGAGGCTATGGAAAAAAAAGAATCTGCTTCTGTGTGAAACACATCCTTCTTATCCACTCTGTTACACTTAAAATGTATGCAGAAATACACATCTTGGGAGAGGGCATTATGGGAAAATCCCTTTCCCTAATACCAAGAATATTTACTTGATTTATCTACTTCATGTCTTTTTCTCCCAGAACTTATCCTGTTTATCATGGTCCTATGAGGAGATCCAAGATTGAAAAGCATAGGGTTTTCAGAGATAAAGGCAGTGAAATGCTGTCTAAGGAAGCTATCAAAAGTCCAGAGACAAAGACATGACAAAACATATTAACTTTTTTTTAACCTCTTCCCTTTAAGTTTTCAATTTAGAGTATTGAAATTATATATTTAGTCCTGGACTTCACTCAGTAAAGTGGTGTGATGAGTCAGAAGTATTGAATGGGACTAAGATCCCCCTAGAGAGGGTACAGTGTGCAACTAACATACAATTATTGCTTCAAAACTAGGAATAAAAACCTAGAGAAAACCTAAAACATTTTACTTAAGGCCAAACTAAAAAAAGAGGAAAAAAAAAGAAGAGAAGAAATATAAAAGAAATTTCAGAAAAGCAAAAATGAAATTGTTATAACTAGAGATAACTCTGGCTTTAAAAAAAAACAGGATATAACTGTGAACCACTTTGAGCTTTTGAAAGATACTTTACTATTTCTATTGTTGCTGATGTTTCCAAAGCATCCTTTCAGTTTCAGATAGATATCATAGATAATGGCTGCAAAGTATGTGAGGAAATAACACAATCAACACCATCCTCATGTTTGCTGATATCTGTCTACTGACAGAAAAAAAACTACGGAAGACAGGTTGGTACATCTGAAATTTTTATTTTTCAGATATAAAAATAAAAGTTGTAGAAAGAAGGCAACAATATTTTACAAATCTTA
This sequence comes from Cebus imitator, assembly GCF_001604975.1. Classification (NCBI taxonomy): domain Eukaryota; kingdom Metazoa; phylum Chordata; class Mammalia; order Primates; family Cebidae; genus Cebus; species Cebus imitator. Next base: position 9,186,213 of record NW_016107362.1, read on the forward strand.
GGAAGGAGAAAAGAAATACTGGGCACCAATAGTTGGTTTTAAAATAGCAGTTGCTATGACTACTTAAATCATCACTTAAGGTGATATCCTTTGCTTTCATGAATTTTTAAGAAGTTCAGCTGCCCTAACAGCAGTACTTACACTGTTGGTGAGTTTAATGGATTTGTTTTTGTTTACAAGAACTTTCTATATGTTCTTGCAATCATGAATAAAATTATGTAAAATATATACATTAAAAGGGATTTGAAATAGTGCCTATATTTTAGATCAAACAGCAACATTATGATGGACACATTAATTTCCATTTTCCAGTAGAAAAACAAATTGATATTTTTTTTTTAAATTGGAGCATCCGAAAGACACATCAAAGAGTATTGAATGTTTTTTGGTACAAAAACAAGAAAATAATTCTTGCATTGGAATTAACGTATTTCTAATTACATTTTGTTTAAATTTCAGATCAATAGTATGACGCAGGTTTTTAAAAGCAACACACATTTTTAATAACTTTACCTACCTTATGCATTTTATCCTATTGTCTAGTGTAGACTTTATACTATCAACCAAGAAAAAAAAAACCTTGCCTATTAAATATGGTGCTAGAAGATTGTATTACTCATTAAAATAAATACTTTTATATGTAGTCACTGAATACATATACACGTCTATCTACATCTGCTGATATATCTATGTATGTGTTCATAAATAGTTATTAATTAGTCCCACACAGAAACAATAAGAAACTTACAGTTTTAACTATATATTGATATGACTGTTTAAGAGAACAATTTATCAATATGCATAATAATGATTTTAAAAGCAATTCTAATATTAGGGGATGGTTGCCCCCTAGAAAATATTTATCATAGTGTTATTTATGTACAGAAAACCTCAGACAATAGATTAATTGCAAATCAATTAAGGATTGGTTAAATAAATTACATATATCTGTAGGATATTACCATAATAAAGCCTTTCTTACTATTTCATTATTAATGAAAATATATCAATTATATATAATTTAATGGAAAAAGCAGTTTAAGTGTTTAGATTGTGTTTACATTCATACTTTAAAAGGGACTGTGTGTATATTCATGGAAATTTTTTGAATTAAAAATGCAAATAGTTCAGTAATTTAGCTTTAGATAGTGGGGTATATGGATTTAAATTTATATTGTATCATATTTCTATATTATTCTCACTGAGAAAATTTTATTTTATAGTCGGAATAAAGGTAAATTACTTGTTTTTAAAAACACACCTAGATATACTAATTGCTAAAACTTTTTCTTGGCAAATTTATATAAATTATAATGTTTTGTTGACAATATTTATAATTCAAAAAAGAAAATAAAAGTTACTTTCATATATCATGAGATTATCAAAATTTATGTCATAAACCTGTTCATCATAAATATTGTCAAATAATAGAAAATAAAACTATCATTTGGTGAGAAGGATTTATTAAAGGAGTAATTTTTTAAAAAATAGCCATAAACTTCAATCTAATAGGACAAAAAAAATGCTGTCAACAGAATAGCAATATCAATATAAACTGCTCTATAGGAGAGCATTTTGATGAATTCAATCTGAACTACTTTGAGAAGATTGTTTAGTTTCTTTCCTATTGGTGTTTGTTTAGACCTCACTTTATTTTGCATTGAGTATTTACAATTAGAAAACAAATATGAACTCCTTTGAGGTATTATAGATGGGGGACATGTAGGCTTATGTATTATCAAACAAAACACAGTTTTTAACCCACCTTTTTCTTCCACTGAATTCTAATTCTCTCAAGATTAAGAACCTCTTCAATTACTTGTTTGTCACCCCAGATCTAACACAGTGCTAGATGTACAGTAGGTATGCTCTATCTGCTCTGAGTAACAGGTAAGTGAATAGATACGTATACAAATAAATATTTGTTAAATGTCAAAACTTTGAAGCTTGAAACACTGTGGCAGAGATGACAGATGGAGATGAGGATATCTGTAGCTTAGAGAAGCTTTTATCTTTTAATAATTAAATGATATTTGCTTCTTGAAATCATCCCTTGATTATCTGCATCAAGGGCATTCTTTTCCATTGTTCACCATCCAGTCTGGGACACAACCAATAATGAAAATTGGAAATGACTTGGAAAAGAATCAAAGGAATGGCATGAAATTAATTAAATGCACTTATAATGGGAATTGGAGAAAAGAAGTAAGAGGAATTAAGAGACTTTGAAAAAGAGAAAGCTGTAGGGTAGTTAATTAATGGTCTTTATGGGTTCAAACAACAGAATTAGGAAAATAGTTCTTTGTGCTGAGTAGAAAATAGTATTGGTAATTTTAATTAAAATGCCATTTTCAGAGGTATGAAATGTTAGCATTCTATAAATAATAGATAGTGGTGAACTTGAGGATTAATAAAACAAAGGTATTCAAAGACATTATTAGTATCTACTTCGTTTTTCTCTCCTTCCATCTTCTGTTGCAGAGTTTTTTTAAAACAACTGCCTAGTATTGGTTTCTGTGTTGAGGAATAAAAAAAATTGTCTGGATTTGACATATCTATATGTCCATGATTGTGTTATCTGACAGAGGAAGTCAGAAATGGATTTTTAATATCATAATTTTGTGATTAATTCATAAAACATTGTTTTGGTGTAACAAAGCAGATGATAATAGCTAACAATTATTGAGATATTTAAATATATTTAATCCACAAAGATTGCACACTTTGGATAATGATTATCACAATCAAATTAATTAACCCATCCATTACTACCTATGCTGTGTGTTAAATACGTAGAGCTTGTTCATTTTATACACTGAAAGTGTGTGCTCTCTCATCAAACTTCCTCTTCTCTCCCAGCCCCTAACCCCTGACAACCACCTTTCTTCTCTGTTTCTATGAGTTCATCTAGTTTGTATTCCACATATAAGTGAGATTATACAGTATTTGTCCTTCAGTGTCTGGCTTATTGCACCTAGCATAATGTCCTCAGGTTCACCCCTTTTGTCACAAATGACAGAAATTTTTAGTTTTTAACAGCTGAATAGTGTTTCATTGTACATATATTCTACACATAAGACACTTTTACCTTGGTTATTATGAATAATACTGCATTGAACATGGGGCTGCAGATATCTATCCTAGGTATCCATGTCTACAGTCCTTTGGATATATGTCCAAAAGTGAGATTGCTGGTTCATATGATAGTTCTATTTCTCCTTTTTGAGGAACCGCTATATGATTTTTCAGAATGGCTATACTAATTTGTATTCCCCCCAAATAGTGTTTAAGTGTTTCCTTTTCTCTACACCCTCATCAACACTTATTAACTTTTATCTTTTTGATAATAGTCATTCTAATAGGTGTGAGGTGACACCTTACTGCAGTTTTGATTTGCATTTTCCTGATGATCAGTGATGTTGAGCACATTTTCATAAGCTGGTTGGTCATTTGTATGTCTTCCTTGGAGAAATGTCTATTTGGATTCTTTTCCCGTGTTTGGTCTTCCTTTGTTTTGATATTGAATTGTGTGAGTTCCTTATATATTTTAAATATTAACCTGTTATCAAATATATTATTTGCAAATATTTTCTCCCATTCTATAGGTTACCTTTTTATTTTATTGATTGTTTTCTTCGCTGATCATTGAGTTCTTATTGCCTGGCACCATAAAGATAGTACCGATTTTTCTATTTCTTAGCTGTGTAACCTTGGCTAAATTATTTAACTTATCTGTGCCTGGATTTTCACAACTGTAAAATGAGAATCATAACTGTATCTGTTCCCGGGGCAATACATACAAAATCCTTAGAATGTTGCTTGGCACGAGTCAGCAATCTGTATTTGCTAGTGATTTTACTAGGGCTTCACCCTAAGTCCATTGCATATTTAATCTCATGTACTTTCATCTACTCATTTTACAGATGAGGGAATCAAAGCTGAAGCAAGTTATGTGACTTGGGCAAAGTCACACCATCATTGGAATAGAGATAGGGTTTGAATTCAGATCATAGACTGCCTAATTTCAAATGTCAGCATTTTGTGTTTTGTGACTATACTTTTTATAAACAATAGGGCCTCACCCTTTCTTTTTTAAACTCAGTATGTTTTTGATCAATAGCATAAATTTTTTTTACTGTATTCTAAAATTAAATAATATATTTTCTATATATGATGTTCTTAATTACTCTAAAAGAAGCATGGAATTATTAATGAGTATAACACTCCAGTAAATATCAAACTCCTTCACGTTATATCTATAGTTCAAGGCTTTACTTGATAAGCATTTATTTCTTGTAGAGGTTCTAGAAAAACGAATTTTTAAAAGAATGTTATTTTCTGAAATGATTTCATCTGCTTTCCTAGGTAACATTCTAGCTCACATACATCCTATCAATCTCCAAATCAACCTACCAGTTGATCGCAATAACTTCAATGTCTAATTTCTCATATAATTGACGAAGTTAAACCTCTGACATGCTGTTGACTGTCGCTTAACCAATGAGGTCTAGCAGATCAAAGTTATACCATCAGATATGGCATATCAATTAAATTTTATTCAGCAGTTTTGACTTTACTGAGAAAAAATGTTTCCGTCCCTGCTGGTGTTTTGAAGAGGAAAAATGATAAGGAACAGATATTGAGAAGGCACTTCATTGAAAACCTTTTGTTATTGCAAAGTGTACATCATTTGCGTTCAATTTGAAAACTAAAATCTGTAAACAAAAATTTCTCTGAGATTGGCTAAACGTGAACCAATCAAAGACACATGACTGGAATTATTTCTGGAGTCAATTGTTTAAGACTCTAATCTTGGTGAATGAAGAGATATTCAAGATTTATTCCTTCTCGTGGGTCATTTTCTGTTATCCCTGTTAATTTCAGTTAGGCACATAGCTTTACGGTGAATACGATCAATCAGTGTGATTGAGCTACATATATATTTGGGTTCTGTAGACCGCTTCAGTGATATGATTTATGTAAGTAATGTATGTAAACAATATGATCATGTTTAAATTAAAGGTTTTTCAAAGAAGATATTGTTATGTATGTGTTTTTTATGTTTGTTTTTTAACCTAAATTATTCCTTGATAACAATGTATGCATTTAAAGCAGTGGCACCAGAAACTCAGAATATAATATTTATTGATTGACTGACAGAATGACTGACAGACTAATTTGTCCTTCACTTTACCAGCCATAACTAAGACTTGAGCTGTACACAAATACATTTTATTTTGTATCTTGTTTTTTTCTTCAATTAATGACCTGTCATAGGAATTATCACCTAATAACGTATAGAACTGTACCTAAATTTTTTTTTTTTTTTGAGATGGAGTCTCACTCTGTTGCCCAGGCTGGAGTGCAGTGGCTCGATCTCGACTCACTGCAACCTCCGAGTCCCCAGTGCAAGCAATTTCCTGCCTCAGCCACCTGAGTAGCCGGGATTACAGGTGTGCGCCGCCACTCCCCGCAAACTTTTGTATTTTTAGTGGAGACAGGGTTTCACCGTGTTGGTCAGGCTGGTTTCAAACTCCTGACATTTTATTCTTCTTCCTTAGCCTCCCAAAGTGCTGGGATCACAGGCGCAAGCCACCGTGCCTGGTCGATACCTAATTATTTTTAAATTGTAATAGTTTTTCTATTTGAATTTAATATTTTAATCCAAACCATCATTTATTAATGGATACTTAGTATTTTTTGTTTATTGCAAATACTGTGTCAACAAAACCTTGGTTCATATATCATTATAGAGAAATGTTAGCACTTTTGCTCAGACCTATTTGCACAATTTTTTTTGACCGGACTTATACTCCCTTAGCATGTTTGCAATTCAAATGAGCTGATTTGGGTGTAGCTTGCTTCTTTCCACCTTAGAGTCTATGAAGGAGAACTCTGAAGTAGAAACATAGGCAGGAAACTAAGACTATAAGCTTTAAACATGCTTTAAAGAATATCGTGCATTGCTGAAGGGTTATTACAAAGGAAGAAGGCCACTTTATTATTTTACTTATATCTCCTTCATGTTAGCACATTTGTCTATGATATAAAGCAAAATAAGGTGTACATGAAATTGCTCAAGTAACATTTTTTAAAGAATAAAGACCATAAAATACACAAATGCATGAACTACATGAATTTTGGCAAGCATGTTAATATCCTGAGAAACATCTATTGCTCTCTGTGGCTCTAGCATGGCATGATAAAAACCAAATGAATATGTACTTTGAATCAAAACTTAAAATTCTCTGGCTTTCTGTTTTTATACAAAAATAAAATGAGACAATAATGCTAGTGTGAACAACTGCATCTGACAGATTAGTCACTTGATAAATATCGTTCATGTTTATTAAGTAATTATAAATAATAAAATTTAATTAGTTATTATAAACAATAGTTAATAAAATAATATTATAAATAATATTAATTGATTATTTACTTATATACATATATATAACTAAATAAGATAATGTGTTGAGCCAGGAATCCCCAAATCAGATACTTATAAACTATTAGCTATTTCTACATGTGATGGCTGATGTTATGTGTCAACCTGACTTGGCAAAGAAATACTCCTATATCTGGCAAAACATTGTGTCTGAACGTGTCTGTGAGGCTGTTTCTGGAAGAGGCTAGCATTTGAAGACTGTGTAAAGCAGATCACTCTCACCAACGAAGCAGGTGTCATTCAGTACGTTAATGGTCCAAATAGAACCAGAAGGTGAAGGAGTGTGAAATTGTTCTCTGCTTGATCTGGCACCATCTTCTCCTGCCATCAGACACTGGTGGTCCCGGCTCTTGTACCTTTGGACTTGGGCTGAGACTTACACTATTGGCTTCTGTGATTGCTCAGGCTTTAGGCTTGAACTGGAATTATACTTCTAGCTTTCCTGAGCCTCCACCTTACAGATAACAGGTTGTGGGACTTCTCACCCTTTGTAATCTTGTGGGCCAATCCCTTATTAGAAATCTCTCTCTACATATCTATCTATATCTTATTGATTCTGCCTCTGTGGAGAACATTAATTATCATAAATTAGCTATTTTTAGTAGAGTAATGATAGAAGTAGAAGTAGTAATTTGTGCCCATTAACTATTTATCTATCATAACAATATCGATGTGATTTTTGGATTCACAATTATTATCGCTTTTTATTTGAAAAATTCTTTTTTTTTTTTTTACATATTGTATATTTTATTCACATAATATTCAACATAAGGCAAAATAATAATAATAAAACGATCCATTCATCCAAACTCTTATCTCCCTGTTGCCAGAATCAGGAAAATGTCTTTCAAGGTATCT
>NW_016107363.1:0-26890 GCF_001604975.1 Cebus imitator
CAGGACATTGCCAAAAAATAAAAGAGCAATAAATCAGCAATTAGTGGAGCCTAACATCTCAGTGTGATACCAACAGAAGCAGATAGCTTAACAGAGACAGTGAAAGAGAGACCTACGAAAAACACTATCATCCCAGTTTATCTGTACACATGCCCAAGCTTCTTAGTAAAGAGTAACAAAGTTGACAAGCCTTTGGCAAGTCTGATCGAGAAAAGAAAAAGAAAGAGAGAAGACACAGTTTGCTAAATTAAGGATTGGAAGAGGGGATATTACTATTACATAGAATAAAAATGACTACAAACATATATTATGAACAGTGGTATGTCAGCAACTTAGATAACCCAGATGAAAGGGACAAATTCCTAGAAATATACAAACTACCAAAAATGACTCAAGAAGAAATAATAGGAGAGCTGATTAGATTGATAAAGCACAAAGAGATTGAATTCAGGAGTAAAAAAGTTCCCACAAAGAAAAGTCCAGAACCAGATGGATTCACTGGTGAATTTTACCAAAACTTAAAGAATTAATATCAATTATTCACCAAACTCTTCCAAAAAATAGAACAGAAGGAAACATTTCCCAGCTCAGCTTATGAGGGGAATATCACTCTGATACTAAATTCTGACAAAGGCATCACAAGAAACTACAGACAAATATTTCTTATGAGTATAGACACAAAGTCTTCAATCAACTACTAACAAACTGAATTCAGTAATATATAGAAGGAGTTATATCCCATAACAATGTGAGATTTATCCCAAGAATGCAAGTTTGGATTGATATCTAAAAATTAATATAATATACTGTGTCAGTAATCAAGAACAAAAAAAATAAGCATTTTGATAGATACAGAAAAAGTATTTGACAAAATTCCAAATCCCTTCATGATAAAAGCAATAAGAATTGAAGGGAATTTCCTCGACCTGACTAAGGGCATGTACAAAACTCCACAGCTAACACTATGTTTATTTATTTTATTTTATTTTATTTTATTTTTTGAGAAAGAGTCTCACTCTGTCACCCAGGCTAGAGTGCAATGGCGTCATCTTGGCTCATTGTAATCTCCCCCTACCCAGGTTCAAGTGATTCTCCTGCATCAGCCACCCAAGTAGCTGTGATTACAGGCACATGCCACCATGCATGGCTGTTTTTTCTATTTTTAGTAGAGATGGGGTTTTGTTGTGATGGCCAGCCTGATCTCGAACTCCTGACCTCAAGTGATCTGCCTACCTCGGCCTCCCAAAGTGCTGGGATTATAGGTGTGGGCCACCACGCCCAGCTGCTAACAATATATTTAAAGGTAGAAGATGGAAAAATTTCCCCCTAAGATCAGAAAGAAGACAAGAATATCTACTTATGCTATTTTAACTCAACATTATACTTGATGTTCTAGTCAAGGAAATTAGGCAAGAAAAAGAAATAAAAGACATCTAAATTAAAAAAGAAAAGTAAAACTACTTGTATTAGCAGATAACATGATTTGTATATAGAAAGCTCTAAAAAAACTATTAAAACTAATAAATGAGTTCAGCAAGTTTGCAAGACACAGATAAATATACAAAAATCAACTGTATTTGCACACTTCATCAGTGAACAAACTGAAAATGGCATTAACAGATTAAATCCATTTATAGTAGCATCAAAAGAATAAAATATTAAGAAATAAATTTATGAAAGAAAGACAAAACTTATACCCTGAAAACTATAAAACACTGTTGAAATAAATTACAGATAACTTAAATAAATGGAGAGTCATCCCACGTTCATGGATTGAATTACTTAATATTGTTAAGATGTCATTACTCCCCAAAATGATCCGTAGATTCAACAAGATCCTTTTCAAGATCCAGAGTAGCTTTTTTCTTGCAGACATTGACAAGTTGATCCTAATGACTATATAAAAATTCAAGGTACCCAGAATAGCTAAAACAATCTAGAAAAAAAGGAGAAAAATGTTGGTGGACTCGCATCAATTTTAAAACTTACTACAAAGCCAGTAATCAAGGCAGTCTGGTACTGGCATAAGGATAAGCATATAGATGAGTGGAGTTGAAATGAGAGTCTGGCAATAACTGAAAATCAGTTGACATTTATAGTCAGCTGATTTTCTACAAAGGCATCAGAAGAATTAAATGGTAGTAAGAACAGTCTTTTCCACAAATGATGCTGGGAAACTTGATGTCCCCATGCAAAATAATTAAGTTGGCCCTTTCCCTCACATCTGACATAAAAATTAACTCAAAATAGGTCATATATCTAAAGGTAAGAGTTACATCTATAAAACTCTTAGAATTAAATAATATCTTTGTAACTTTACTAGGCATGAATTCTTAGGTGTGGCACCAAAAGCACAAGTCACAGCAACAAAAAACACGTAACTTGGACATAATCACGATTAAAAGCTGTTTCACTTAAAGGATACCATTAAGAAAGTAAAAAGACAACCCACAAAATGGGAGAAAATATTTACAAATCATATGTCTGACAAGTGACTTGTACCTAGATCATATAGAGAGCTCTTACAACTCAATAATAAAATGACAACCCAATTAAACAATGGGTAAAAATGCAAATAGACATTTCTCCAAGAAAGATATACAAATTGTCAATAAGCACATGCAAGAATGCTCAATATGATTAGTTATCAGGAAAATGCAAATGAAAATTATAATGAGCTATCCCTTCATACCCATTAAGATGGGTATAATAAAAATTACAAATAATAACATGTGTTGATGATGTGGAGGAATCAGGATTCTCATACACTACTAAAGAGACTTTAGCATTTTGAAGTCATTTGAAAAGTAGTCTGGCAGTTCCTCAAAAGTTTAAACTTAGAGTTACTATATGATAAAATAATTTCACTCCTGGATGTATACCCAAGAGTGATGTAAACATATTCAACAAAAAGTTGTATACATATAAATGTTTATAGCAGCATTATTTATAATGGCCAAAAAGTTGGGGGGACCCCAAAATGTCCATTGATTGAAGAATGGCCAAATAAAATATGGTATATTTATATGATAAAATATCATAAGGCCATTAAAAATGATAACATGTTACAGCATAAACCTTGAAAACATGCTATTAAGTGAAAGAAACCAATGAAAAATGCCCACACATTGTAAGATTTTATTTATGTAAAATATCCAGAATAAGGAAATATGTGGAGACAGAAATCAGTCATTTTCTAGGCCTATGGGATTTAGTTAAGGTAGATGGGGAGTAACTATTCATGGACATAGAGTTTCTTTTGGGGGTGATTAAAATGTTCCAAAATGGACTGTAGTGATGGTTACACAACTTTGTACACATACTAAAAACCATTGAATATTACACTGTAAAAGGATGAATTATATCACTTGTGAATTATATGTAATATTATATATATAAGAGAATACGTTAGGTAAAAGAAAACTGAATGAACTACAATAACACAAAGCACACCTGGGGTTATATTCAGCCCATGCACAACCAAATTATGGTGCCTAAGATAGTCTTTATAAGATCCCATTAAACTTCAGTTGTTCATTTTATGCCAGAGAATCCTGACCTAGGAAAAAAGGAATTAATATTTGGTATCAAGACCAAGAAAGGATTATATGTATTCAACTGAGTAGCCTTACATTAAAAAAAAGGAATAAAAGCTATGCATAACTGACCAAGCAGAGGAAAAGAGAATTGGCTTCTAATCCCAAACTTAAAACAACATGGTCTGAAGACTAAAATTTTCTCCATGGTTGAGAACACCTGATCTTATGAACGGAGAGGCAAGAAGTGGTCTTGGGAAAAGCAAGCAGTTTAGCAATAGGAGTCTTTGGTTCAAATACAGGTACTGCCAGCCATTACTATAAACCTGGACTTACCATTCCCAGGCCTCAGTTTCCTTATCAATAAAGGAGGACAATCATTGCTATCCTGAAACCTTGTTGGTTGAATTAAATAAATATGGTTACTAAGTGCCTGACATATTCATTTCCACCCATCCTTTTATGTGGTAGAAAACCAAGCCATAGAGTGTAAGATGCTACAGAGAAAATATTTCTTCCAATTCACTAGCATGGATCCAATTCTACCATACTGTTCCATATTGTCATTTCTTCCTTTTAAAAAATTCAGTATATACTGTCTTTCTATATTCTAGGGGAGCCTATTACCAGTTTAAGTGTGTGACTTAGAAAATTGTGTTACTTCATTTAAAGGAGAAAGAAGAATTCTCTATCACCACCACTACTACTACCAAGTAGCACCAACCTGCTGCCTCTAGATTATTTATTTATTTATCTATTTTTTGAGATGGAATTTCACTCTTACCCAGGTTGAAGTGCAGTGGTGCAATCCTGGCTCTCACTGCAACCTCTGCCTCCTGGGTTCAAGCGATTCTCCTGTCTCAGCCTCCCAAGTAGCTGGGATTACAGGCGCCTGCCATCACACCTGGCTAATTTTTGTAGTTTTAGTAAAGGCGGGGTTTCAACTTGTTGGCAAGGGCGGTCTCAAACTCCTGACCTCAGGTGATTCGCCTGCCTCTGCCTCCCAAAGTGCTGGGATTACAGGTGTGAGCCATCCCACCTGCCCTGGATTTCAAAATAAATTGAGATAAAGAGCAGAAAATGATTTCCCCAGACAAAATAAAATTCAGCTTTGAACCGGTAAGGTTCTAAGGAATAATCTGGTATAAAATCCTGTGCTTGCAGCCAAGTGCTGCAAAGGAGAAGTACAAGGTATTGCTGGAGAATACAGAGCAGGAGGACCTAACTTTGCCCACCTGGGTCTTAAAGGAGCTGCATCACCATTTCTGCTTCCCTATTGCTCTCCCACCAAACTGTTTGAAACTGGCCTTTTTGAAGTTGGTCTTTTAAACAATCATTTGCTGTCTTTAAAAAGTTTTAAATGGCTGTCTCAGTAAAAGTGAAATCAATATTCTTTCAGCCTGGGCTTTTAGCAGATAATGTCTCTCTATAAATCATGGGCATAATGACACTGGAATAATTCATCATCTCATTACATTTACAGATGATGTGTCACGTTGTTCTGAGGCAAAGGTTATCTTCCCTGCCTGGGACTCCATCCAGAAACAAAAAACCATGGAACCTGTTTATTTCATGTCCATTTATAGAAGTTGTTGTGGATCAGTTTTCCATCTGTCAGCTACTTTTTCTTTATAGCCCTTTTGTGAACACACTGCAGGAATATATCCTTGTAGCTCAAGAATTTCAGTAACCTTTGAAACTTTATTTGTTGAAGTGGCACCTGTCTGGGTTGAAGATGTTCTGTGGGCTTCTCTTTATATCAGTGCCAGATCTAAGGTCATTAGTAAAACAGTCAAGGATTTATTGAGCACCTAGTATTTGTCAGGTTACGGCACTGGATGCTGACATGTTCTATTCTCGCTGAGTGTACCATCACATGGGGGAAGACGATCAAGAACTCTTTACAAATAATCGTACCATCATTATAAGTGGTAAGTACTGGGGAGGAGAGACAAAGGGTGCTATTAATAAGAGAACCTCCTACTTGATCTGGCGGGGCATTAGCTATAGAAGGCAGCTCTCGAGTGATACTTAAGGTAAGACCTAAATGTTAAGTATGACATATCTGTTCACCCAATACTTGATAAAAGACTGGATGAATTAACAAAAACAACAACAAGGGACCAAGGGAATGGATAAATAGTTCAGATAATGGCTCTAAATGTCGAGGACTCATCCTTTACCCAGTCAACAAGAGTTGCATTGGTAACTGTCCACAAAGACTTGTATATAGACCTGTGGTATTATCCCTTAAGCACAAACCCTGCTATTTATACAGACTGCTGGAGTCCTGGTTTGAGTAAGTGCTTCAGAAGTAAACAGACTTGAGTGTAAATTTCAGTTACCATGTATGGTAAATTCCATTGAAGCTTTTAGTATTAATTTCTGAATCTCAATTCTTCAACTGTGTAATAGGAATATTAAGACTTAAGGCTGCTTTGAAGATTAAAAGAGAACATGTTTACCAATACAGAAAGATACAGGGATTAAGAAGCTAGGTTGGGTTTCCTAGCAAGTTTTGTTTGGATCCCTGCTGGGCCACTACCTAGCTATGTAACCTTAGGAAATAGCTATTCTTTAACACAACATGTATGTTCCATAAAATCACTGCATTATGCTAAATTGGGCAATACAAACCACAGGGCTTATGAGGAAAATGGGGCTCAGGGCACAACACAACTTTTTCAGTGACATGTTAAAAAAAAGATAGAAACCTAATGTCAAAGGAAAAACTTTAGACAAATTAAATTTAGTAGAGTTTATTTCAGAAAAAAACAATTCATGAATTGGGCCACCCTCAGAATTTGACTTAAAGAATTTTACTAGAGGATGAGTGTTACCTTTTGGTGAGCAAGGCATTTGACTTGTTGCACAGGAGAGCTTGAGAGAGCGTCATGTAGCAATGTGGGCAGTCAGTATTTATAGACAGAGTAAGGAAGGGAGGTGTAACAATAGCCTGATTGGCTAGAGTTTGGTAGTTTGCCTTATTTGACATGGTCTGATCATTTGGCAGCCTGTGATTTATTGAAGCTCAGCTGCTATGATTAGCTGAGACTCAGCTGTTTGTTACAAGAACATACTTGTAAGTTAGATTGCATTTTGATACATATGGACTCAAGATATGGAGACAGCTCTAGGCCAAATTTAAAACATGAAAAAAAGTAGACATCTTTACACTTAATAGCTAAAAAATAAATACATAAAATACAAAAATAAATATGGCACTCCACCTTGAAAAACACCTAGTGTGGCCTATGGAAGTGGGGTGGAAAGGGTTGCAACTTGCGAACTGCTGTCAAGTAGCAGGAGCTGTTTATCTGGAATCCTAGGGAAAGTTGTAGCACCAGATGTAGAGGCTATGGCTCATAACATGCATCAACCATGTTGGAGCAAACATGCATTGTAGCAGAACCAGATGTGCTTATCCTTGTTCTGCCTCAGTTATCTCATCTGTAAATAAAAATGATCATGGCATCCGCCTTGTAGAGTTGTTATAATCATGATTAAGCTGAATGGTTCTAGGTAAATTGTTTAGCACTGGACCTGGCATATAAGTTTGGTGCTTTTCTCCTGGGCATTTATCGTTCCATGTTATGTTAAATTTGACTTAAAGAATTTTACTAGAGGGCTGGGTGTGGTGGCTCACACCTGTAATCCCAGCACTTTGGGAGGCCACGGTGGGTGGATTTCTTGAAGTAAGGAGTTCAAGACCAGCCTGGCCAACATGGTGAAACCCTGCCTCTACTAAAAATGCAAAAATTAACTGGGTATGTTGGTGGGCGCTTGTAATTATAGCTACTCAGGAGGCTGAGGCAAGAGAATCACTGGAACACAGGAGGTGGAGGTTGCAGTGAGTTGAGATCACACCACTGAGTGACAGAGGGAGACTCTCTCTCAAAAAAATTTTTTTTGCTAGAGGATAAGTGTTACTTGGTGAGCAAGGAATTCAACTTGTTGCTCATAGCCTAACAAAGGCTCACAAACCTACACGGTCATAATACCTATGCAGGGTCTCCTATTCCTGTTTCTCAAATGAGCCTGAGAGGGGAGGCTAAAGACCATTTCTGCCTGGGGAGGAGGCAGGGAGAAGAAATGCAGCCATGGCTCCCTAGACTCAGGGAAGAGATGAAGACCACAGGTAAGTGTTCCCAGCCCACCGAGAGAGTAGTCCTGTATTAGCTACGGCCTCCATTCCAGCCGTTCCTGCGCATGGTGCTGGAGTTTAGTCATATAAGCTCTCATCAGCTGTAGTCCACTTCTTGGTGACTCTCCAAACTGAACCTGAATTCCAGAGGTTTTCCTATCAGTTATTACAGTTGGCCCCACCTGCCCTGAAACCCAGATAGGCAATTTCGTCTTTCATCTGTCCTCCTTCCTAGGTGTCTGCAGACAACTGGCTAAGAACAGATATGAGAAGGCCAGGGCATGACTCACAGGGTTTGGATGGCTGAGCTAGACAAAAAAGGATACTGTCTTGTAAGAGGAACATGAGAGTTGTTTGCAGGACACTCCCGAGGTATCAATGCAGGTAGCTGTGTGGGCTTCTCTGGTGTGGTTTGCTTCCAGCTAAATCTCCCACAAGGAGTCATATACTCCTGAGTCTGTCTGTTTCTTCTCCATGAGTTTCTACTCCCACTTGGGTGCTTGGAGGATAGAGTGCTGCCTCCTCCTTAGCCTCCATCCCCGGAATGTCTCCTTTTACAGGGCGTACCCCACTCTCCTTCCAAGAGTGACTTCAACCCTCACACCTCCATTGCCACTTTCTATCATCACTCCTGGTTCTGAATTCATCCCTTATACAGTTACCAATAGCTTCCCGACACTCTTTCTGCATGTCTCTGGGACCCCCAGTTCTCTGATGATTGCATTTTATTGTACCTCCACCTCCTATTACCCAAATAGGAATAGAAGGGTGGTGCAGTTAAGAGCATGGGCTTTGGAGGCAGACAAATCTAGGCTGGATTCTGCCTTTTATGCTTATAAGGGGAAAGATACTTCATTTCTCTAAGAATTGGCTTTCTTATCTGCAAAATGGGACTAGTAGTGCCTGCCTTCTTGGGGTTTCTGAGGATTAAATGAATAATGTCTGTGAAACACAGCATAGCATCTGACAGATTGAATATTCTGTTAATGTAGCTGTTGTTGTTATTATTAAGATGATTAACTTCTTATGAACAGTGACAGTGGCTTTGCAGAGCCAAATCCACACAGTAGGAAATTTACAAATATTTCTCCAATAAATGGATTATCACTAATTATAATTGAGTGTTCAGTCCATATATTTTTATATAAATGATGCATTTATTCCATACATTTTTAGAAAACTATACTTATATTTGCCTTTTATTTTTTAATTTCAATAAATTTATGGGGTACAAGTACAATTTTGTTACTTGCATAGATTGCATAGTGGCGAAATCAACAATTTTATAAAGGATATCCATTACTTGAATAACGTACATTCTACTCATTAAATAATTTCTCATCATCCACTCCCTCACCCTTCTGAGTCTTCATTGCCTATCACTCCACATTCTACATCTATGTGTACACATTATTTAGCTCCCACGTATAAGTAAGAACAGGTGATATTTGTCTTTCTGTGTCTGACTTGTTTCACTTATGTAATGATCTCCAGTTCCAACCATGATTCTGCAAAGACATGATTTCATTCATTTTTATAGCTGAAAATGATTCAATAGTGTGTGTATACACACATACACACACACACACACACACACATCCATCCCTGTATATATGTGTGTGTGTGTGTATATATATACATATTTATGTATATTTTTACACACACCACATTTTCTTTATTCAGTTATCTATTGATTGACACTACATTGGTTCCATATTGCAGCACTTAGTGCTGTGATAAATATATATATGTATCTTTTGAATATAATAATTTTTTTTCCTTTGGGTAGCTGCCCAGCAATGGGATTGCTGGATCAAATAATTGTTCTACATTCTTAGAAGTTATTTAATATGTGCCAGACTCAAGAAGGGAAAGAGGATATAAGAGTAAAGGGAATAGATAATCATTGCCCCCTGGAGTTTCAAATCCAACAGAAGAAATATAATTCAGGGAATTTCACATTCTTGACGTTTTTCCCCTGTGCAATTGTCTCCTGATAGAACTTTGGCATAAATTTACTTAAAATATATATATACATAAACACACAGTATTTGAGCATATCAGGGAATAAAATAAAGAACTTGTCTAGCAAAATGATTAATGACATAGTCGAAATATTGGTGAACTAATGGGCAAATGCCAAATGCCAAAGTCCTGAAATCAATTAGGCAGCATCATTAAATGTCAGCCACCAATATAATTCCACTCCTTGTGGCCTGGCTGGTTTTCATGAGATTTGTGGTCTGTAGGATTATAAGGCTGGACTTAGAGACTGCCTTATCATTTTGATTGGATTCCCCATTTAATGGAAAAGGTCTAGTCACATTCAGTAAATATTAGTGAATGGTTTTAAGATGAAGGAATTAGCTTAATTGGTTGGATGCACTTTAGACAGCAGTGTTTCTCAAAGTATGGATTCGGGGGGACAGCATCCAGTATTGTTTTTGTTTTGTTTTATTTTTAACAGGTATCTCCAGTCAATTCTCCACAGGTAGTATACACAGAGTATAGTTTGAGAAATATTGCTTTAGGAAAGGTAGATGGATTTACTTCCTGAGAGCCATGAAAACATGGTCAAAATGGATGTGAAGAAGACACTAGGCACTTTGAATGAGAATAAGTGTAAACTTGTACTGTGAGAATTACATCTAGGTGGAGAAATTACTTGGAAGCTTGAGTTGCAGTCTGGATTGCTCCACATTTACATTTTCGTATGACCAAGAAGGATGAAATTCACTTCCTCAAATTTTAAGCTTGATTAACTCAACCTTGGTCCACAAGTGCCTCCATAGAACTTTGTAGGTAGAAAATACTAAAAAGAATGCTTTCAAGGGGTTTTCTGTTGATTTGGGAGAATAAGCCATGTTCATAGGCTTTTAAATATCAGCATGGGTTAGCAGATAATTAGTTGTTGATGTGAACCCTAGAAATAATCAGTGTAATGGGAATTCAGAAGTAGGAGAGTTCTGGTCCAACTAGCAGGCTAACAGCAGGCCATGTTGAAGATGAGGGACTGTATGAGCTCTGTAAGGGATGAAGGGTGTATCTGGGAAGAGTGAGACTACGGCATCCCTTGTGGGGACCACAGCACAAATGCTGTGGGAAAGCATTGGAGAGTGTTGACTTGATGTTTCCATCAGACATTGATTATCAAAGGGAACATGACCATCAGAAAGCTTTTCAGAAATCTTCAGGAATGATTTAGGTTGTCACAACTGGGGAAGTACTACTGTCATTTGATGGGTCGAGTCTGAAAGTTATAGGCATCCTACAAGGTGTGAAGTAGACACACAAAATGGTAAAATTTCCTGAGTCCTGGATGACTTTCAGATGTCCTGCTGGACATTCATGGGGTTGAAAACCTGCATATAATTATTTTATGTATAACCTAGACTATAGATTGATAGATATAGATAGATAATGCTTTAGTATTATTATATTTTCCAGGACTGCAACTACAGAGGATAGGTTATAGTTGATAACTTTCAGAGTTATACCAAGCATTATTCACCATTTCAGAATATCATATCACCAATCAATGATGACAGTACCACTCTTGGAAATTTCACTTTGAGAATTGATTTAAGTTTGTAGCTGTCAGACTCATGGTAATTCTATGCATGTATATATGATTGTCCTTAGTTTTTATTTCAAACTGTCAAATGGAAAGTGAAAGAATGAACAATATTCTGTGAGTATTCTAAATTTTAAAAAATCCACAATGATTTTGTCTAAATGGATGCACAGATCAGTATGTCTTCTAGTGTGATCATGCCTGAGGACTTGTATTTTAAAATGTTATTTCATTATAAGTTAATTTCTTTATTTCTCCTCTGTCTTGTAATGAAGTCACCATGTTAATATTTTTCAAACTGTTGGTTATGTTGTCAAATATTCGTAATAGAAAGGAGATGTAGGGCTTGATAAGTATAAAAACTCCTGGATTAAGAAGTCAAATCTGAGAGTTACAGGAACATATTTGTTTAAAGTCACTGTAGTGGGAGCTGGGATGGGCGTGGAGTAAAGTGAACCTTTGTTCAGCTTTACATCTTTCTCCCTAGTGCCAAGATAACTGATTTGCTCAAATACATCAATTTTTAGTAATTTATTTTAGCAAGATAAATAGGCTTTTATGTTTTTTCAGTATTTAAATTACTTATATCTGATATGGATGTTTATGAAATAATGGATTTGGACAAGGAAATGGCTGTCGTATGGCTTCTTTATCAGCATCTTCAATGTATCAGAACGCTTTCCTTCTGTTTAAATACCATAGCTGCAGAGGGGTCTCTACTGAGAAGGATTATCTGAATAAGCCATTTTTTGTGATAAGAACACAACCCAACAGCCTTTCCCCCACCTTCAGTTTATGTTCTTAAGCTCTACAGAGAACCTTCTTTTTTTTCTTTTTACAAACTAAGCAATGCTTTTCCCCTGACAGATGGCTGAGGCTTGCCAGAACTCCATGCTTCTCCAGGAACTATCCCTCAGGCAACTCTGAGGTCCACTTAAACCAAACTCCAGCAAGAGGGAGAAATCTCGTGTTTCCTCAAAGGTATAATGACATGGCAAGGCATGGGGATAACATCTCCAATAGCTGGGACTAGAAATTGTTCATAATTATGGTGAGAGATGTGGTATCAGGATAAACCCTAAGCCTGGTTTTCCAATACCCAAGTATGGCAGGATGTATCGCAGGGTCTTGTAAGATTCTACCAGAAGAAAATAAACGTGTTGCTTTCACTTAGAAAACAAGTATATTTTATGTGTCAGTTTAATAAAAAAGAGAATGAAGTCATAAAATTAATAGTGATCGGTTACAGAAACATGAGCTGCATATTGCTGGTTAGGTGTTTAATAAAAAGATCATGTAGACCCAGGTTCAAAGATCCCCAAGTCATTGTTTGAGATGGGTTTCTATGTTGAGGGCTAAATAACCAGGAAACAGCAAATGTGGTGCTCATTTTGTGCTGAGATTGCAGCCAGATGCCATCTTTGCTGTTCTTGGACCTGACATACCCATTAAGGAGAGGTTGTTTAGACCACAAATAGTATGCTAGATAAATAAAGTTTATTGGTGGTAAGGATACAGCTTTGATTGGTCTGAAAACAATAGCCATTTTCACCAAGAAAATGCTTTTTGTAATGGGATACACCCAAGAATTCTGATCCAAGAATCATTTCAGAATGTTTGCCTGCTGCTGAGTACATCAAATAGACTGACTTTGGTTTGGGTTTTGGTTTTCTAGGAAATTGTTTTGGCATCAGGTGGATGCTGGCTAAAACTGTCAACTGGGCAATATTCAACAGTATGGTCATGTTTAAGAGTTGGGGATTTGCAGGCTAATAGATTTGGGTTTAAAACCCTAGTCTCTACTCATGAGCTAGGGGTCTTCTGGGAAGTTACTGTAAATGTAACAATGACAACATTGTATTATGAACAATTTTAAACATAAATAAAATTAGAGAAAATAATTCAGTGGTCCCTGTGTACCTATCAGTAGCTTCAAAAGTTGTCAATATTTGGAGCAAGTTACCTAACCATGTTCTCATCAGTAAAATGGGATTCATAATGCTTCTCACATTCAAGAGTTCTTGTAGGGATTATAAAAGCAATAGTATATATATAACCATTTAGCACAGAGGCTAGTGTATAACAAATGCTCTCAAAAGTTTATTCCATTTTGAACTAGGAATACCTTAGTTTTAAAGACACAGCAACCTATGCTGAATGAAAAGTTGGATCTTTGTGCTTTTGCTGGCCTTTGGAATTCCACGAAGAATACAGTCCCTTAGCATAAAATGATTAGATCTTATATTTAAAAAATAACCCCCCAGATAGTACAGGGATCTGATGCTGAGCTAGCTAAGGCTGCTCTGAGCAAAAATTTCAAATGACCCTTGAAAGGCAAAAACTTCCCTAAAGTTGACACTGTCCTTGAAAAAAAAATATCATTACAATAAAACAAAAAGTCTGTGGCTAGAAAATCTTACCCCAAATAAAGAATATCCTTTTTTTGCTCAGGTCTGCAGGCCACCAGTGCTATAGGTGACCTCAGAGTGAACAGCAATCTTGCCATTTCCTTTTGGCTATTCTCAGAGGCCTTTATGGCAGCGAGGGAGAGCATTCTTTTGGTGCCAGAAATAGTTACTGCTCTTGGGATAGACTGAGAAAGTTTTGCTGAGCTTCAGGATCCAGAGTGATTAATTTTCAGAAAACTCTCCAGGGCCTATTAGATGGGGTTCCCCTGCCAGGAGAAGTGTTGGGGAAGGCTAGTTTTCTAGGATGAAACTGAGATGCTTTGCCAAGCAGATCAACATAGAGGGTGCTAGGGGGAGAAATATAGTTTTATCCTTAATTTGTAGCGATTATTATGACCTTCAAAGAATCCGTTGGTAGGGCAAATAGGATATAGAATTTTAAAAATCCGCAACTTAGGTTATTTATTTTGGAGCCAAAAGCAAGTTAATTTTAAAATGGGAGCAACACCATAGAAGAAATACTTTTAGGTCTTGATCCTGCTACTTATACTGGTATGTACTGATGTGAACTTGAGCAAATTCCTTAGCCCATCCTAACTTCCATTTCCTTGTCTACAAAATGGAGATTAGAATAGTCTCCCTCCCCCGAGATTTTTGCCAGGGAGAAAGAGAAAATACAGGTAAATACATGTACATTGCTTTGAAATACTAGATAAAGACTTATCATCATCATCATCGTCATCATCATTGTTATCATTAGTGTTACTACTATTTTGGTGAGTTGATCAATGATACTACTGGATGAGAACTTTTTCTGAGTGACATTTCTCTTGCCGTTAGCTTGGACATAGGCAGGTAAACTCAATGTGGAAATGTTGATGCAGTAATTATTTGTTTCTCTTGTACCAAATTGCAGAGAATCCATACATGTAAGTACTATGCACTAACCGATTGTGCCACTGGAGCGCCATGGAATCCATACATAAGGCGTACCTCTTCTCTTCTCCTTGGTGTCCAACCTGTTGACTCTACATCTACTTTCTCACTAAGATTTCCTTTAGTGAGAAATCAGAGATGATATCTCTCTTATTAAGAAGAGGTGCCTGGCAAGATGGGATTTCAAAATCAACAACAAAAGCTATTTATTTTGGTTTTGATCTTAGCCCTGGGCATTTTAGTAAGTCTTCAGAACTGATTTGTTTAATGAATAAATAAATGAATGAATGATATACATTTCCATTGTCTATTCTGCTTCTTTTCCCTAGGGAAATGCGTTAGGCTGTGATTTCCTTGTTTTTTTTTTACGTTTGTTTTAGCTGCACAACCCTAGATTAAACCACTAGTTCCATTTATATATTTCTCTCTTGTTTTATAACCACCTAATTTCTTATTTTTATTTAAACAGAAGTTAAATAGTAAAAACTTTGGAGTATTTAATTTTATTAATTAAAAAATATTTAATAAACATTCATCTGAAAGACGTATTGAATTTTAAAAAGCAACTTCAACAAGCCCTTTTTTAGAAGAGCACAATAATGGTTGAAGAGGGCACAATCTATGGTGAATGAATTTGAAAGTGTAATAGATTTAAAAGTGTTTTAAAGAGAAAAGCCCAAACAAAGATCTGGGATTTAAGGATATCATTTAGAAAACATGCTTTCTTGTATGATCATTTCTTGTATGATTGTTTCTTACTTTTGTCCTTTGTGGTTGCTTGGGCACCACTATACTGACTGTATTATAATGGGATTGCTTAACACAAAGTATGCTGAACAGATAATACTTTACAACTGTATTTTAAGGTATGTATTGTTAGTTTTTTAAATCATAAATTTAAAAGTGAAGCTCAGAGAGGCTGAACTTGTCCCAAGTTTGCAACAGTGGAAAGTTACAAATCCAAGGTTTGTGTCCTGATTTAACAGGCTCTGAATTCCAGGCTCTAAATTTGCTGTCGAGCAGAGAGTGATCTGCACTAGAAAAGTGAATTGTTTTCCCACATAGGCAGACTTCTCACATAAGTAAAGTTCTTGTGAGATCTTTAACTTTACATTGCCTTTACCTTACACTGGTCTAGTTGGTAAATAGTCCCATGATTGCCCATTCTCCAAAGTTAATTGGCCAATTAAAGAAATAAGATCAGGACCTCAGCCTCATATTCTTGAGATTTCCTTTAGTGAGAAATCAGAGATGATATCTCTCTTATTAAGAGGAGGTAAGTTTTTGCAACTATTCTGTGTGTTGAAACAAATAATAAAAAAGATAAATTGTAATATTTAGTAAAAATATTCATAGGCCACAATCCAAATTAGAGTTTCAGGAAGAGTAAATGGGAGGTAAAGAAAAGGCAGTGAACTCCTGATTCATTTGGCAGTGAATAGGGAGGGAAAATAACATGTTTGGGCTATAACTGGGAGGGAAGGATATTGAAAATAATACTAAGTGAACGCTGGAGATTAAACATTCTGTTCCCCCAATGTCAGTGTTAGCCTACTCCCAGCTTCTCTCCCCCTTCACCAAATTACCTCTCACCATGGTTACCTCCACATTCCTAAATCCAACAGACATTCATTAGTCTTCATCTTAGTTGATGTCCAAGCATCACTGGTATTGTTGCCTACTGTTTCTTCCCTTCTCCTGACTTCTGGGCACAGTTCTCTCTGGTTTTTTGTCCTAGTGCTTCTTGTCCTTTGTAGGTTCCTCTTCTTTTACCATTAGCTACTGGAGGTCCTAGGCCCTCTCGTACTCTAATTTCTCTGCCTAGTGATCTCATCCACCCCCGTGGTTTCATGTTGCATGTATACTCAGATGACTCATGATTTTATCTCCAGTCTTGATCTTTCCCTTAACTCCAGGCCCATATATCAACTGTCTACTTACCATCTGTTGAATGCCTTGAAGGGACCATGCACTCAGCATGTCCAAGACTGAGCTCATGATCTTCTGTGCAAAGCCTGGTCCTCTTCCAGGGTCTCTCTCACTGAACGCCACCACCGTTTTGTCTACTTGCTCAAGCAGAAGCCAAACATCTAATCTCTCCCTTAACCGCCGTATTCATCACCAAGTCCTACTGATTTCACCCACTAAATCTCTCTTGAATCCATCTACCTTTGTCTACCTCCTTGGCATCACCTCAGGCCAAGCCACATTGATATCTTTTCTGAACACTGCAGCTTACCTTCTGACTGATCTACTTGCAGTCACCCTGGCCTCTCTACCATCTTGTCTCTACCCTGCATTTTTCAAAATGTCAACTGCATCATGTCACTCTCAAGCTTAGAATCTTTTCATTATTTTTCATTCTTCTTAGGACACAGTCAGAAATCTGTCCCATAGTTCACCGGGTGCTACATAGTCTAGGGCAGTGGTTCTCAAAGTGTAGTCTTGGAACACATTAGCATCACCCAGTAGGGTGTTTTGAAATTCAGCATCTTACATCTCACTCTAGATCTGCTGAATAAGAAACTCAGGGGAAGGGGACCAACAGATTGTGTTTTCACAAGCCCTGCAAGTGATTCTGATTTATATACTCAAGTCTGAAAACCACTGCTCTAGGCCCCACCTGCCTTTCTGGCTATATACAGCCTCTTGCTCTCACCCTTCCAGCCTCTCGTAGCTTGCTTTCATTCCCTCATCTAGCATACGTTTCCTCCTACCACAGGGCCTTTGCACAGCTCTTCCTTTTTCCTGGAACAC
Organism: Cebus imitator; assembly: GCF_001604975.1. Lineage (NCBI taxonomy): Eukaryota > Metazoa > Chordata > Mammalia > Primates > Cebidae > Cebus > Cebus imitator. The sequence continues at coordinate 17,356 of NW_016107363.1, forward strand.
TTCTCCGTCATCTCCTTCCCTGGTTAATGTCTACTCCTCCCTCAGGTCTTAGCTCAATAAAGCTGCCTGGGACAAATTTCTCCTAATGCTATATGTTGCTCCTTTATAAAACTTAAAACAGCTATATATTTGTGATTTTAGCATGGTTATTGATTAACATCTGTCTCCCCTGCTATACTATAAACTTCAAAAGAATTGAGATGGCATGTGTTTTTGCTTATTATTATCTGCACTATTTAGTTCTAGGATAGTAATAGTACATACTCAGATATTTGTTGAATGAATGAATGAACTTTCCTGTATAGTCTCTGCATTTCTGTTTGAGAGTGCAGGCATAGAGGAATCCTCATGGACTGCTCATGAGGGGTCCCAGTCCCCTCATTTTATAATATGGAGACACTTACCTCATAGACTGGTTGAGGCAATTATATGAGGTAATACATAAACAAAGCCTTGCATAGGGCCAGGCACACAAGTCTTTCATAAATCTTAGCTCTGATCATTATTATTATTATATTCTATTGTTATTATTTCAGTTTGCATACTCTCCCTCAGTCATAATGGTTGAGTGTGGTTGAAACCAAACAGTATAATTCTTGATAAGTATAGACATTTTAAAATTATAGGATGAAAATAAATTGTTGTGCATTTTTTTCCATTTTTTAAAAAACAATTATGTATCATTCAATGTATTTGTCCCAGAAAGTTCTTGTTAGTCTTGTCACTGGTTTCTAATGCCATTCATTTATTAATTCAGCAAATAATTAGGGTATACCTGGATGTATTGTTCTGGGTTCTAGGGATGCAGTTGTGACCAAGATGGGCATGAATCCACATGAAGTTCATAGTCAAGTACAGAAAAAGATATTAATAGTCCAGTGGGGAAATACTTCACCACAATGCCAGTGAAAATGATAGAGACATGTACAAGGTCCTATGTGTTTGTGAAACTGGAAGAGCAACAGGCAGAGAGGGGAGTTTTTACCTTGAGGCCACCTTTGGCTCTCAGATAGAAGCTGTCTGACATAAAACAAACCAACCAATTGATGTTCATGGCGGCATGTGATGCAAACCAAATAGGGGAAGTCCATGCATTTCTCCCAATCTGAATCAAACTGGTCTCAGTACGTGTTGTTCCTATGAACGAGGTTTCCGTGAAAACAAGCTAAAAGGGGAACACAGCTGGGAGCAGTGGCTCACACTTTTTATTAGTCCATCTTCATGCTGCTGATAAAGACATATCTGAGACTGGGTAATTTATAAAGAAAAAGAGGTTTAATGGACTTCTAGTTCCACGTGGCTAGGGAGGCTTCACAATCATAGCAGAAGGTGAAAGGCACGTCTTACATGGTGACAGGGAAGAGAGAAGTGAGGGAATGGGGGTTTCCCCTTATAAAAACATCAGATCACATGAAACTTATTCACTACCATGAGAACATCACGGAATTATGGGAGCTACAATTCAAGATAAGATTTGGGTGAGGACACAACAAAACCATGTCACGCCTTTAATCCCAGCACCTTGAGAAGCCAAGGCGAGTGGATTGCCTGAGCTCAGGAGTTTGAGACCAGGCTGGGAAAAGAGAAACCCCATCTCTACAAAAAAAATTAACCGGGCGTGGTGCCATGCACCTGTAGTCCCAGCTATTTGGGAGGCTGAGATGGGAGGATTGTTTGAGCCCAAGAGGTTAAGGCTGCCGTGAGCTATGGTTGTGCCACTGCACTGCAGCCTGGGTGACAAACGAGACCCTGTCTTAAAAGAAGAAAAACAAAAGACCAAGAAAGTGGGGAGGAATATAAGGGAAAAGCCAGGTGGGAAGCCTGCATTGTTAAGATGCCTCCCAGCTGCCTTCTATGCACACTGAGTTTGAAAACCATTCCTTTCTAGGCCCTCTGCCTGATTTCCCTTTGGCTGGCTCTGATTTCTTTACCACACTGAACACCTGGGTCCAAGGCTCTTTTTTATAGCAGTTTGAAAGCAGTCCTTTCTCTTTCTTTTTACTCAGTTTGATCCAGGCCTTGATCTTTAAACAGCATCAAATATTCTTTGCCATTTGATAAAGCTGGGGTTGGAGGAATCCAGAGTTTTTAAAAGCAAATCTTGCTTTACCATTGGTGATCCAGTGAGTCTTTCAGCAAGGCTGACTCTAAATCATCCAGGCTCAATTAGTTTATTTCAAAGAAATACCCAGGTGTTGTCTGACCTTCAAACATATGGACTGCTGATGTAAATGAAAGTCTTGCCTGTTCCCATAATGCTGAGGGAACTAGATGGGGCAATTCTTTTTCATATTCTCTGAGTTTTGAGGAGGGATTATTAGGTTTGGGGTAAGTGAATTATTTGCTTTGGTAATATGCTCAATAGTGGGCTGCAGTTGCCTTTGCTGAGGGAACAACCAGATGTGAGCTGTCACTAAGCACCACTAAAATAGTGAGAGGTACGTTGAAAAACTGGGCCACTGGGGGTGGAGCTTAAGCTTTGAAGTGTGAGGAAGAACTGCCCAGGCCACGGGGAGAATCATTAAGGTAGGTGTATGGCTGAGTGCTGTGTGAAGCATTGTCACTTGGCGTTGGTCTTGTGGATCCAGAGTGGCTTTTTTGTTTTGTTTTGTTTTGTTTTTTGGTGCCTTTTTTTCAGTACTAGGAGTCGGGGTGTTCTTTAAGACTAAGGCTTCTGACTTGGTATGCAAAGGTGTTTTTTTGGTTTTCGTTCGGACTATTTTACCCCTAATTGTTATGGTTTTAGTATGGTGGCCTATGTTTTTGTACCCTACCTGTTTTCTAAGAATTGGAGCTGTGTTAAAAATAATCGTCCAGTGGCCAAGTGTGTGTTTTTGGAGCTTGAAAGACCTGGTTTCATGTCATTGTCCCTCACGCTTATTAGCTGTTTGACAACAGAAAGTTGATTAACTTCTCTGAGGCCCCGTTTTCTCAGGTATAAAATAGAGCCGATAATATTTTAGCATTTCACAAAGTACGTTTCAATGAAATTTTAATCTGTACCCAGTCAAAATGAGATTTATGGTCAAATACATCTGGAAAACTCTTTAGACTGTTTTCCTCTTTGATTTGATAATGCATATTTTCAGATTAAAATCCCTGGGAACTTGTGCAGGAATTGAAGTTGTTTAACCCAAAATGTGAAAATCTGGTTAAGATCAGGAGGCTTTTTGTTTTGTAGAAATACAAATGATCTCATAGCATGGTTGTAAGCGTTAAATAAAAATTTAATATAAATGCTTTCCACAGTATCTGAGTTATAGAAGTCAATAGTAGTGAGAATTATCGGTGTATAATTATTATTAATGAAGATTTTTGTTTTCAAAAAGAACTAAATTTGATACATCTGGGTTTTGACCACAGACATTAACCATATCAATGTTTGCCAGTTGGAAGTTTATAGATTACAGCTCTCACTGGTGGCTAATGGAATGGTTGTGACTTATTGAGTGCCTACTGTGTGTCAGGGAATCCATTAGGTAGCCAAGTAGAGAGTCATCAATATATTTAATGTTCCCGACTACTAGGCAAGCTAGATATTATTCTTACATTCATAGATGTGGAAATTGACACTCAAAGAAAATAAGCGCACTGCCCAAGGCAATGTAGACACTCAGCTGTGGAGCTGGGAATTTAGCTTGGTTTGTTCGGACCAAAGCCCTTTACTATTCTCAGCTGGGATTCTACAAACCCTGGAAGATCTGTGAGGGCAGCGGTGATCTGGAAGATATTTGCAATAAGCCTAACTGAAAGCAACCCCTTGACCAACGTGAGGCAGCACAGAACTAGATGTGTTGGGAAGATCACACTTCAGCCAGACCAATGTTTCCTTTATGGAATTCACCTTGTTCACTCATCCCAAAGCCTTGCACACAATGTTCCCTTTGCCTAAATCATTCTCCCTGTGTTGTCTTTCCTGGCTGTCTCTTACTCATCCTTCAGGTCCTGGGACTGATCTGTTTCCTCCAGAAAGTCATTCCTAACTCTCCAAGCCACAGGCAATACGTCTTCCATAGACTCCCTTAACACTTTGCACTTGCTTTGTCACTTCTCTTTCTCACTGTCATGTCTTTCGCTTGTCTGTCTTCCCAACAAACTGTGAGCAAGAACCAGGTCTCTGTCAGTATTGTGACCCCGGCACATCAAATGTAGTACTGCATAGACATTTACTGATTAATGAATGGTATTCATTCAAAACATTTATGGGAAAATTATTTATACCTTAGATTAATAAGAAGTGGGACAATAATTTGTTGAATAAGTATCACCTATGTGGTCTGCAAGAGATTAAAAAACATGGTTTAAGGGAATTTTTGGCAATAGAGTGTTGAAAATCCCTGCATTAAACAATGCCTGCTACTAAACTATAAGGAAACCTTTGTACTACTGTGAAAATTGAGAGATGATGGCCTGTTTTTGGCTGAGTCTATAGAATGGTGCACAGCTTTGCAGGTTCAGAAACTCATTTTTTAACAGACCTCTGAATTGGACGTGGTGAGGTGTGCAATGGTGTGATCTCAGCTCACTGCAACCTCTACCTCCCAGGTTCAAGTGATTCTTGTCTCAACCTCCCAAGTAGCTGGGATTACAGGTGCATGCCACCATGCCTGGCTAATTTTTGTATTTTTAATAGAGAGGGGGTTTCACCATGTTAGCCAGGCTGGTCTCAAACCCCTGGCCTAAGTGATCTGCCCACCTCAGCTCCGCAAAGTGCTGGGATTACAGGCTTGAGCCACTGAGTCTAGTCTCTCTCTCATTCTTATAATACATCTTTAAAATCCTGGTTGTCATTCCCATTATAGCTGAGGAAACACAGGCTTCGAGTTTTGCAACTTGACAAAAACACGCAGCTAGGGAGCGGTGGAGCAAGCATTCAAATCCAGGTCTGTCTGCCTCCAAAGTCCATTTTGACCCACTTATGCTGTCCTGTCCTCTAAGATATGAGCTTTCCTCTTCGTGGGAGTTACACTGACAAATAATTGGTACTGGATATTGGTGAATAAGTTCCCTCTGGAAATTAATCTTTGCGGCAGAAGGGTGCAGTGAACCTAAAGTAAAAATCAAGGCAAATGCTGCTTAAAAGCTCTATACTCTCATCCTCTTTAGGCTGTTGTGTCATCTTCCTCAATGCCAAAAACATTCTGATGGTGACAAGAAATAGTTCTTAATGTCAGAACACCTGTTTCCTTGGTTAATCCTGAATCTGCACTCAGCCTTTGAAATCTAATTCTCCTTAGGTTTCATTTTTTTTTCTTTTTCATTGATTGAGAGTACCTGTGTTAGGCTTATTCTAATTTGACATTAGTTATGATTTTGTATGCAGGGAGTCACCCTGGTTTTAAAGGCCTGCCTATCTCAAAGGCCGATAGATTATCTCCTGCCAAGATTTCCATAGATGAATCCTTACAAGCATTTTATTTTGATCTTACCTACTTCATGGCATATCTGGAAGACAAAGGGGATGTGGGAGATTGATTCCCTTGAGCACATTTTCAAAAAGTGTTATATTTTCAATCATATATTATGGCAGTATCTTGACATGTTAGTTCCTGAGGTTAAAATGAAGAGATGTTAGGGAAGCAACACGAAGGCAAAGGGCAAGACTTTTGAAAGCCTACTTTGATACATGGTGGAAACATGAATAACCAGATGATGGGAAGTTAGAAAAGACAGCCAAAGTCTGTCATCATTCGGGATGCGTGCTTCTTACCACAAAGGCCAAAGCGTCCTTCCTTCCTGCTCGTGCACCCTAGTTTCCAAACCCGACCATGCATCCCATCTGCCTGTGCAGCTGGCTCTGACAGGCTCTAATGAGTATCAAGTGCTTAGCAGGGAGCAGGGCACAGCATTAAGGGGCGTGGGTGTTACTCTGTTCATTTCAGTTCCTTAAAATAATCTATTCTTATTTGGCTTCTATGTTCCAAAGGTTTAACTGGGCGTTTAAGTCTCCTTTTGATTATTCAAGCCAATGCCTGAAGGAGTGGGCCTGAAGGAGTGGGCTTCATTCCCATTTAAATGAAGAGATTCATTCTTTTCAGAGTTTCTCAAAGCTTTGTCTGAGGAGTCCCTGCCTGAGATTCACCTAGAGTACTTTCTTTTGTTAATGTCCCCATTTACAATACCTGCATTTTGGAAAGTGAGTTTAGAACATTAACAAGCTCTTCAAGCATGACCCTTCTTAGCAAATCTTCCGTCTTATGACCACTGGCCAAGATTCAGAGAAGGGAGGAGCTGGACGAGGCCTGGGAGGTCATATAGTCAGTTAATCCCTGTTACTTGACAGTTAAGGAAGTCGAGGCACAGAGCCGATCCAGAGTTGTTGACAGAGCTCAGGCAAGGCCTGAGTGTGGGCTCTTCAGATCTCTCTCAGGCTGCAAGGCCAAAATCACCTTGCTACACTGTAGTCGACATTTCCTTTACAGCTCTGGAACCAGAGTATGGATTTGTTTTATAAGCCTATATTTTATAAGGAAGAAAGGGTAACTTATTTAAGTGCCCATCGCAGTACCATCCCCCTGCAGTCTGAAGCAGTAACATCTCAATTAACCTAGTTTAAATTGCTTTGTGATCTCATTGTTTTTAGAGTGGGGTTGAAGTGGGTAACACCCCCTCTCTGTGATTCACACTCATGTCTCCAAAGCATCTGTCATTCCTCTCCTCTCCTCTACCTACTTCATAATCTACTCTCTAGATAATAATTTTTTTCAGTTCAAGAGAGCCATATTTGTTCCTCTCAAGGGTTAACACGTGTATTCTCTCTGCACTATTTTTCTAACAAAGCTCTTTTGAATGTCAGGTGATATTCTTTCTCCTCTGGGAAGCTTTCTCTGACCTCCCAAGTACAGGCTTCCCAGGAGCCTACCTTGCACCCTGTGCAGCTGCTTTCAAATCAGTTGATAACGTGTTGCAATTGTTTTTGTGCTTTTTCTCCCCAAGTATATTTTATGCTCTTTAGGATAGGAAGCATGTTTGAGTGAAGTGTACCTAGGGTACAGAACCTGGTACCTAGGAGGCACCTAATAAACTATACACCAATTAAATGGTGGAATTATCTTGAAGTTCACATGCCAAAATGTTCGAGCAGAAAATGGTCTGCCTGAAATGGATGGTAACATTGGTAAATGTAGAAGGTGAGGTAGGTTAGGGCAAGCTGGGGTCCATCATGAAAGGTTTTAGTTGTGACTGGGAGATGCTGGCCTAGACCTAGTCTGTGACAATGATCCATCTGAGGCGTCTTGGTGAGAGTGTGGGAGGGATATTACCCCGGCAGCAGTGAGGAGCTTGACTGGGAGTGAGAAGAAGCTAGAAACCACATGAGAATTATGATGTGGCTGCCACAGTTCAGACTCAAGGCTATGATGGTCAGGAGCAGGCCTATGGCTGTACATATGATAAAGAAAGGAATTCATCCCAGAACTGCTGCTTGTGAAAGAATCAAGAGCACTTGATAGAAGAGAGTCAAAAATCATTCCTAGAGGGATCGTCCTTTCTTTCACAGGTTCATTGATTTATTAATTCAACAAACATTAATTGAAGTATATGGCACTGGTGTGTAGCAGAGAATAAAACAGACATGCTCCTTGCCCTCCTGTAAGTAAGGAAGACAGATAATAGATAAGTAAACAAACTAAAAGAAAGAGTGCTTAATATAATCAGCAAGGAATCAACTTCATGAATGAAATTCAATAATTCATGTAAAGCACTTGGTACAGTGCTTGGCATGTACTAAAAGCTTAGTAAATACTATCAGGTTCCTCTCCTCCACCAATCCTCTCATGAAAATAAAGAGATCTCCTGTTGTGTCCTGTAGTCATTAAATGAATCACAATAATGGCCGCCATATATCAAGTGCTTATTACATACCGAGTTCTATATCATGGGCTTTGCATGTACTATATTCTTACAACCACCTTGTAAAATAGTTAGAATAATCCTTTTTCAGATAAGGAATCAGAAGCTGAAAGAAGTTAATTTTCAAAAATTTCCAGCCCTAGTAAAAAGAAAACCTTAGCTGTGCTTATCTCACAAATGGTCTTCCCTTTCCATTGTCACAATACGGTTGCTGTCAACCAATGTTTTGACCATCTGCTTTATGGTGGATCTGAAGGCTCTTTAAACTTAGCTATCCACTCAGGTAACTGAAAGAACATGCAAGTAATAAGGAGCAAATGGAAGCAATTACATATGACTCAACTATCCACATCCAGGCATGGACAACTGTGTGGTCCTTCCTGATTTCCAATGTACATCTTTGAACTGAGATGACATTTAAGTAGTCATTTTGTGACTCTTTGAGCAAAGTGTTTATTTCTGTATTTTTGGAACTCTTATAGAGCATCTACAGTATTGTTCAAGTCAAATTCTGAGTGCCTACAGTGTTAGGACAAAGAGTGTAGGCTCTGTTGAAGTCCTGTCTTTAGGAAACTGTGAAATTGAACAAGTCACTTAATGCATTCTAAACCACGTTTAGTTATTTATAAAATTGGAACAAATAGGATCATAACAGAAACTATCTCACAGAATGTATTTGGGATTTAATGAGTAAAAATGAAGTATAGTCTTGTGGCAATTTTGCATTTAGCAATGTCTGGAGACATTTTTGGTTGTCACTACTTGGGGAATGCTGCTGGTGTCTAGTGAGCAGAAACTGAAGATGCTGCTAAATATACCGCATTGCAGACGACAACCCCCTCAACAAAGAATTATCCAGTCCAAAGCATCACTAATGCCAGGTTGAGACACCCTGATGTTTATCCTAGGAACACTTGGAAAAATCCCCTTGGAAACACTGAGATTCGTGATACCCAGATGAAAATACATCTAGGGTATTGACTAAATATTTCACTTTTCATCTAAATATTTTGAAGTCATGAAAAGAATATTTCCATTAGTCCTTTTGGGATGTGGTGTGGGGTGGTAAACATCTTTGTCAGTTGTTTAAGGGTTTCACGAAGCTGAATTTGCATCAGACTTTAAGCTCTGTTTCTTTCATTTCAGGAGTGACTCACCATACAACATCACTTTGGGAATGGAGGTTTATTTATTTTTGTGTCACTTAAAAGCATCTTGAATTATTAAACCAGTTATTTTCCAGGCCTGCAAATGTTTTCAGCACGTCGCCCTGTTTCCCTGAGTCAGCACATAGCATTGTGTCTTGGAAGACTTTTCTCAAAACCATTTCCTTAAGACGTTGGCATTTTTCTTCTGGATTGTTATATTTGGGGTGCTTATTCTGTCCAAAGAGGGCATGTTTCTCCCAGATCTCCTCATTCAAGGCCCTGTTGGGAATTCTGCTCAGGGTGAAAAGGGTACACACCATAATTTCCAGGCTAAAGAGAATCTTAAGGGGTCATTTAATATTTTCCCCTGATGCACTGGATTCTTGCTTACTTCCAGCTAGCAGCCAAACCATAAGGTAAATCTTCCAACTCACATTTTATGAGACAATAAGAGTACTTTGAATTACAACTAAAAAATTCTTTTTCTGCTTCAGAGCCAAACGCTTTTACAAGAGGCAGAGAAAAAAAAAAAAAAA